>NC_048224.1:126874983-126921550 GCF_002007445.2 Ailuropoda melanoleuca | reverse complement strand
ATGGACTATGAGAAACAAACTGGGGGCCTCAGAGGGGAGGCGGGTGGGGGAATGGGCTAGGCTGGTGGTGGGTAGTAAGGAGGGCACGTATTGCATGGTGCACTGGGTGTTATACACAACTAATGAATCATCGAACTTTACATCGGAAACCGGGGATGTACTGTATGGTGACTAACATAATATAATAAAAAAACATTTAAAAAAATGGTGATGGGATAAAATAGAGGCTCTCTGTTATGTAGGTCTGCAGAGTTTAGCTCCAGGAGCCTGAAAGAAAAGGAGTGAAGAAGGAAACTTGATCCTCTTTGTTGGCTTTCAACTTGCAGAGAAATGCAGCTCTAAAGGAAGGGGACGCAGAGCCCGAGGTTTTGAAGTCTAGAGCAAATTGCAAAATTTGGTGAGAGGTAGAGTTACCAAAGAGCTCAAGGACACAGAGAAAAGCAGCAGGAGAGGAATCAGGGCAGGCAGCCTGAACAAACTGCCTGTTGTCGGCCGCAGAAGAATCTCTTCCCCAGGTAGCCAGATGCCCTGTGAGCTGGCCTCCGGCCCTGCTCTGAGGGTCAGCAGCTGCCCAGAGCCCACTCTTCAGCAGAGTTCAAGTTCCTGGCTCTGTGCCCAGCAACGCCCAATTCCTTCTTCCAGTTAACAAGCGGCTCCAGAGTCACCCAGCTCCCCTCCCTGGGAGGGGAGGGAGGAGACCAAGGGCTGGACTCCTTAAGCTGAGAAAACACTGAGTAAAAAGGACATTTGCCCCTGAGTCCGCAGGGGGCCCGTCAGTCCGACTGTGAGCAAAACTGGAGGCTTCTAGGTAAGGTCTAAAGTTAGTGCCAAGGCAAATGGGTGAAAAGGAAGAAGAGAGAAGTTTTCAGAACCATCACTTTTTTTTCTAAGCTTCTCCAGAGAAAAATCCTGATTATCATTAAAATGGATAGCCTACCAATAGTTTTGAAAGCACCTCGTCTATCCCAATTGCCTACACATTTCTCAAAAATATTTCTACTGGGGTATACTTAGAAACCCACTGGAGAGGAGAAAACTCACCTAGGGCTCGAAAGACAGAAAAACTAGTCTGTATCGATATTTGTAAAAACTGTCATGTTAACATCCAAAGCAAAAATGTGGGATTTTTTCGCAAGAGGAAATCAGCCTTGTACAAAGCAAGGGAAACAAATGATTTACTCTGGGGGTGGTTAAAATAAAGCGTTTGTTTACTCAAAAAAAAAAAAGAAAAAAAAAGAAGTACCAAGTCTGGTAGAAATCTCCTATATCTGATTTTATTCCAGTATCTACTAGAAGCAAAACATGATGTTAGATCCAGAAGGTACAAAAATCAAGAGATACGGATCCTTCCTTCTAGGAGTTCCCATCACCCATGACCAAGATGGTAACATCGTATTTCTACATACAGCAATACCCTCATATTATTCACCACCACCCCCAAAATAAAACATCAACATTTGTTAACATAACAAATGCTAACCAACTAAAAATTTACACAGCTATCTTTATGAACTCAATTTTCGAATGTTTGTAAAAATGGTGGTGTATATGGATGCAAAATATAGAAAGACACTTAAACTTGGGGGAAAAAATACAAAAACAAAATTTGGGCTACTCAGATGTTTTCTGCCCTTAGGTCTCTCTGGATAGACTATATTTTATTACCTGACCTCACTGGCCAGTACTTCACTGTCCTTCCCTAACTCACGGTGGCTTTGGTGTGAGGGGTTGGCTACTCCATTGCTGGGAAGATACTGACCTTTTGCGAGCTTCTTGGCTGGTTAGCCCGATTTGGCACTGAAGAACTCCCCAACTTTTCCTTCCAAACTTTGCTTCCTATATGCGCCACAAAATGTCTCTCATGCCACAATTCTTACTTACTCTAAAATTTTTCCCCAATCCTTCATCACATTGACAGAGGAGAATCTGCAACAAAAGGTTCAAAAATATACCAGCCCACTCTTTAAAATGTTAAGTAATTTCTGTCCTTGTCATCAAGTAAAAGGGAATATTGAGCCAGGTCTTTCCAGGACGAGCGCTGCCTCCTGAGAGCACATTAGACTCTTTTGGAAACTATCTTAAAATTTTTGGGTCACACAGTATAACACTAAATTGTATCCTGGGGCATAGAAGGCACAGAGCAGCCTCCGCAGGAATTCATCTTATTCCTAGGGAATAGTTGCTTTTTTCCCCCAAAATAATGTTATTTAAAATAAAATAATTGACCCCCAACTCCCACCCCATCACTTCCCCCTTTTTTTTTATCATCACCACTCCCAAGCCCCTATTTCCTGAATTGTTGGAATGGTGTTTTTTTTTTTTTAAGATTTTTTTATTTATTTCTTTGACAGAGATAGAGACAGCCAGCGAGAGAGGGAACACAGCAGGGGGAGTGGGAGAGGAAGGAGCAGGCTCATAGAGGAGGAGCCTGATGTGGGGTTCGATCCCATAACGCCGGGATCACGCCCTGAGCCGAAGGCAGACGCTTAACGACTGTACCACCCAGGAGCCCCCTGAATGGTTTTTAATAAAACTAAAAAACAAAAACAAAAAAGAAATAATTGGAGGATGACTTCCTCAGTCCTAAAAACACAGTTGAATGTTAAAAGGTATGTTCTTTTAGAAATGTTTTATAATGTAACCCCTTTCCAATGAGCAACAGATGCTAAAAGAAATCACCATTCTACAGAAACAGTTCATTTTAAAATAAATCAATTAGAAGATGTTATTGGAGACAAATAAAAATATTGAGATATTTCTCATTTATATTCAAAGCTAAGGATTAGGAGAACAACCCAATTACTCATCCAATCTGCCCATTTAAGCACCTGTCAACTAAAGGGATTAATATGCCTTATGTTTATGGAATTAAGGGCAGCTCTGTCGCAGTCTTTGCCTGAGAACCATTAACAAACACATTTTCTAAGTATGTATTAACATTTCTTAGCTGTCACTATTGTAATGACCCTGATACAAGCTAATGAAAGCATTCAAATTTCACAGCTACACTATAGTACATAGAAGACAATGCCCCTCCCCCCAAAAAGACAGTTGCTCCCCTCACCTAAAAAAAAAATATTTGTTGCATATACCCGATTCATAGAAACTAATTATTCTCATATTCTCAAAGGGATTTTGTTTCCTTGAAGAGACCAATTAAAACAAGTGTAGGAAGGAAATGATTAAGTCACAGAAGTGTAAAAATGGAGAGAACTACATAATGTAGGATCTGAGTTAGTAGAAATACCATATGTAGCATCTGCAAATGATTATCACTCTCAGATGGTAGCAACACCTGCTTTGGCTCTGGTTTTGGTGTGAAACTCTAAAACAAAGGTACTGATACTTTATTGAGTCTATTTGAGGACAAGTAAACCACTCTAGCAGTGATTTCCTTCCTTTGACGAATGGAATAAATACATAGTAAATGTTTCGTACGCACACAAAGAATTTGTTAATAAGTATTGGAATCACATAAACACAATCAATAATAAAAACAAACAAACCAATTACAAATTGGCAAAATACATGAAGAGACACTTCACAAAGGAAGATACACAAATTGCCAATAAGCCCATGAAAAGAAGCTCCTCATCATTAGCCAACAGGGAAATGGAAATGAAAACTATAATGAGATCCTCTTACACCCACTAGAATGGCTGAAATGACAGACTGAGATGAGTGTGAACATGGAGCAACTGGAACTCTCATACACCACTGGTAAGAATACAGAAATGGCAAAACCATTCGGGAAAACGTTAGACAGCTTCTTAAAATGCTAACATGTGCCAGGCTGCCTGGGTGGCTCAGTTGGTTACATGTCTGACTTTGGATTTTGGCTCACATCATGATCTCAGAATCATGACACTGAGCCCCACATCAGGCTCCGTGCTGAGTGTGGAGCCTGCTTAAGATTCTCTCTCTCTCTCTCTGCCCTTTTTCTCCGCTTCTCTAAAAAAAAAACAAACAAACAAACAAAAAAGTTAACACAGCCCTACCTACAGATTCAGCGATTCTACTTCTAGGTGTTACCCTAGAGAAAAGAAAACATATCCACAAAAAGATGTATACAAGAATATGCATTGAAGTTTCATTCATAAGAACCCCCAAGCTGGAAATACCCAAACATTGGTCAATAGGAGACTGGATAAATGAATGTATATTCACGTAATGGGATACCCTCAGCAAGGAAAAGGATCAAACAACTGATACCTGCATACCCTGCCTCTTTTCTGCAACATATTTTTGATATTCATGTTATCAAACATGAGTGAATATCAAAAATATGTTGCAGAAAAGAGGCAAGACACAGAAGAGTACATATTCTATGATTTCACCCATTTGGAGTTCTAGAACAGGCAAACTAATCATTGGTGACAGAAATCAGAATCTTTTTTTCCCCGCTGGGAGACAGGGGATTGATTGCAAAGGGGCACAAGTAACTTTCTGGGGTGACATCAATGTTCTATATCTTAGCTGACATGTGAATTACATAAGCGTACTTGGATGTCAAAAAGTAAAAAAAAAAACTACACAATTAAAATTGTACATATTTATTGCATGTAAATTATGCCTCAGTTCACAAATACAGAACCAAGAATGGTCAGTTACATTAACATTGACCATTTCAGACCACCCAATAACTAAAACTTGCATGGTATGGGTTTATTCCAGGCTATTCTAAGCAGTTTATGTATATTATCTCAATCCACCTAACTTATGAGGTAAATACTATTATTGTCCTCATTAGATAGACGAAAACCTAAGAAGCTAAATAACTTGACCCAAGGTCTCATAGCTTGTGCATCCGTCTGTCCCTTACATAGACAGCAAGTTAAACATGTGTTATATCAACTTTAAAGAGTCCCAAGTAGTTGTGAGAGTTTGGGTTGATAAGCTCTTTAATTCACAAATTACCAAATTATTATTACACAAGGTTATACAGTAAATAAAAAGGCTATTAAGGAGTATTTCTGACTCTTGAATGTGTATGCACAAGACAATTGTTAACACTTACCAAATAAAGCTCTATGAAAGTGAGAAGGGATAGTTTTTACCAAGATTCATTGAGTCCACTCAGGCACTTCCAATCTGTACAGGCAGGACAGGCGTGTACAGCTCGGGGAAAGCTACCAACTTACGAAGGGACATCCAGCAAGGGAACCAGGAACCCGGGATCTGCTACCACTTGGATTATGAAAAAACAAAGGATGCCGGGGTACCTTGGTGGTGCAGATGGTTAAGCATCAGACTCTTGGTTTTGGCTCAGGTCATGATCTCAAGGTCTTGGGATCAAGACCCGAGTTGGGCTCCGGGCTGAGTGTGGAGTCTGCTTGAGTTTCTCTCTCCATCTGTCCCTCCCCACACTGGGTACTCTCTCTCTCTCTCTCTCTCTCGCAAATAAATCTTTTTTTTTAAAGGATGTTTATTAAGTCTGTATCGACACCCAACTTAGAGGGCTTAGAGGGTCATAGTGTCAAATGACCCCTACAAGTTGGAGTTAAAAATAGAATGATGTTCAATAGTAACAAAGATAGATCTTTTCAATTAAGGAAAGGGGGGAAAAGTACAAAGAAAGAGGAAAATCTTCTGTTACACGATGCCCCATTACAGGAGAATACGCCCTCTGTGTGTTCACCTGGTCTCCACACCACTTTAATTACTTTGATGTCTTCCCAATCCCTGTTTAAAATAATTAAACATGCAATAATCAGCACATTCTAAATTAGAGATACTCAGTTTCACATTCATATCACTTCACTCCAGAAAGGTATGCTTTAAAAAAATTTTTTTTCTAGATTTTAGCTCTCTATAGTCTATCTTCATTATCTTCAAGTTAACACTCTGGGTCTGGAAACCAGGCTTTAAGTTTACTGTTAGAAGGAGGAAAAGAAAATGCTCTGGAATCGTAATGAAGTATAAGTCAAGGACGTTATGGTGACACGACATGAGGAAAGGAAAAAATCCTGTACAAACCACATATTTTCCTGCTCCTAGTCAGAGAACTACCCTACGCTCCCAATCCCCAAACCACACAGTCCTATGCCACTGGGGGGAGCTTCCCTCAGCCACAGTCTCAATGTCTCTTTTGTCACTCCTCCCCAGTGGCCTCCTGTTCACCAGCACTCCTTTCCCGATATGTTCCTGTTATTAGGTCTCTAATTACTGTCTTTACAAACTCCCTGGTTCCCATCCACTGTGATAAGTTCCTGTTATCACCCCTCTAATTATGTCCATCACCCACTTCCTTATCCACACTAACCAATTAATTAATTAATCAGTTAACAAACAGCAAATTAATACTTATCAAGGTGCATTACTAGATACTGCAGGGGATGAAAATTGGTATATGACACTCTTTGCTCAACTCAAAGAATTTACAGTCCGTTTAGGGAGCCAAGAGTATGACAGTGTGTGCGTGTGTGTGTGTGCACACACACGCATGTGTAATTTCAGTACTATTCCCAGTGTACTGATACAGGCAGAGGCAGCCCTCATTGAAGAGATGGAGGATTTGAACTTCCCTGTCTGAAGGGAAGAGCAGAGTTCAAACTTGTAGTGAGTTGCGTACCCAAAACCCAGAGGTGGAAATGACAAGACCAGTCTCACTTGAAAAGAAAGTTTGAGTCCTGGAGCACAGTGTCACAGAACCAAAGCAGTAAATTAGGCCAGATCACTGAGGAAAGACCTTAAATGGCAAGGTGTGGAGTGTTTACTTCTTCTATAGGCATCATGGTCAATGACTTAACTAAATATTGCATTCTCTGCAGCAGACACACAAGTAAACTTATTAAACTTGGGTCACCCAATCTTATATCAGAAGCCAACCCACGGACAGCCCATGAGAAGAGGAACAGCATGACTGATGGCACCCGCCAGTGGACATGGATGAATGACTCTGGGATACCTCTAGGTCTGTCTCCACTCTGGCAGCTATCAGTGATCTTCTATAATGGACAGGGCTCTTGTTAACATTAAAGTATTTTCTTTGTACAGTGCAACTTTGGGCATTTCTTCCCTCCTATAAGTAAACAACATAAGGAATGTTGTTTCAATATCCCTTAAAACCTTGTTGGAAATCTCATTGGGTGAGGTAAAAAAAATCTCAGTGAGAATTTCATAATTCAGAGGCAATGGAATGTAGTGTAAAGGTGATTCAATTTTCTCATTTATAAAATACAAGGGTTAGACAAACTCTAACATCACTTTGAATCTAAAAGGGTTTGTCTTAGCTCTGTAATCACACTCACATTTTAAATTTGTTGATAATCAAAAATTATTAATGGCCCTTTAAAAACCTAAAAAACTAGCTTTTATTTTGCTCTAATTACAAATTAAATTTAAGATATACCTTAATGTCTAATACTAATGTGGCAAAAATGGATCAAAGTTAGACAGGTATTCAGAAAGAGATGCATCGTGATGCCTGGGTGGCTCAGTCATTAAGCTCCTGCCTTAGGCTCAGGGCGTGATCCCGGGGTCCTGGGATAGAGCCCCGCATCGGGCTTCTCTGCTGGGAGCCTGCTTCTTCCTCTCCCACTCCCCCTGCTTGTGTTCCCTCTCTTGCTGGCTGTCTCTCACTCTGTCAAATAAATAAATAAAATCTTTGAAAAAAGAAAGAGATGCATCTATCAGTTACCTACCACTGCATAACAAAGTATCACAAATGTGGTAATAAATGTGGCTTAAAAGAAGACATATTTATTATCTGGTTCTTTTGGAGGGTCAGGAGTCTGGGCACAGCACACTGGTCTTCTGCTCAGGTTCTCACAAGGCTGCAATTATGGGGGCAGCCAGGTTGCATTCATTTCTAGGACTTGAGGTCCTCTTCCATGCTCAGGTGGTATGGGAATATCCCATTCCTGAGGTCGCTATCTTACCTGCAGGGTGTCATCTGGGAGCCATCATCAGCTCCGAGAGGCTGTCCTTTGGTCTCTCACAACATGGCAGCCTGTCCATGCTGCTGAAGGGCCAGCTGGAGAATTTGGCACTCTTGTCTAAAACAAAGTCTTATGTGATATAACATATTCACAGGAGGGACATCCCATCAATTTGGCCAAATCTTATTTGCTGGAAGTCAGTTACAACTTCCACCTACTGCTCAAGGGGGTGGATTATACAAAGGCATGACTCACTGAGGGTCACCTCAGGGTGTGTTTCAACAACGAGGAATGTGAAACAACTGTGTTACTATAGCCACCTAAGTTCCTTCAGTCAATTAAAAAGTAATTTTTTTTTAATGGAAAGTTAAAAAGTAAAATGAGAATGGAACGTTACTGTTGGAAAACATCTCATAATAGTCACCATGCCTCTGTTCAGCACTTCTAAGCAGCAGGCACTACACACCTGTTATGACCTTTAACAGCCATAACAAATCTGTGAGGTGGGGTTCTTTTTTTTTTTTAATTTTATTTATTTATTTGAAAGAGAGACAGCTAGCGGGAGAGGGAACACAAGCAGGCAAAATGGGAGAGGAAGAAGCAGGCTCCCAGAGGAGCAGGGAGCCCGATGCCGGGCTCAATCCCAGGACCCTGGGATCACACCCTGAGCCGAAGGCAGATGCTTAACGACTGAGCCACCCAGGCGCCCCTATGAGATGGGGTTCTTATCCTCATCTTACAGTAAGTAAAATGAGCAAAGATAGGTTAAGTGGCTTGCACAAGTCCACACAGCTAAAAAGAATCAGCACCTGCTCAAAACTGTACAACAGCAAAGGGAATGTCAAGGAGTTTTGCAAATCTAGTAACCAGATGACTCAGCAGATCATAATAACCTCGAGGCTCAGTTTTCTCATCCGTAAAACGGGGAAGATTAGGATACCTCATCTAGAAATCTCCCAAGGTTGTTGTGACGATAAAATACATACATACATAATAGAATAAGTACAGTGCTTCACTCAAAAACGGACACCTGTAAGTGCTTAATAAATGGTATCATTGCTGTTCAGTTATAAGCACTGTGTAAATGCTGAAGTATTACACAGTATTATGAAAGTATAGGTAAGGATGACAAGTTTAATGGGTTTTTTTATGTCTTATTTGTGGGGTTTTTTTTTATTTGTCAGGAAATTTTTAGGATTTTTAGGATTTTTTGCTAATCAGTCCACTACATTTCTATGCTTAAAAGGCTCTTGAGGAATAAAGAGGAAAAAATATTCCATCTATCTTTCTGTAGGAGAAGAAATAAAACTCTTATCCACCAATAAATTGAAATGTAAAATATATTTTTTAACAATTCATGTTGGTGGGTCAAAGACATGGACTGCTTATATGCTTGATAAGAATGTTTGAGTTAGCTTTTGTTAAAATGTAAAGTATTAAGATAGCCAAAAATGAATTATTCAAAAGAATGAGTGGATCAAAGAAAAAACAAGATATTCAGAAATATTTAATCATATAGTGAGAACATTACAGAACATTATATAAGGTAAGTCATCCTTAATAAATCTATAATCTACATGCTTAAAAATTAGATACCTATATTGTTAACTGTCTAATCTAAAAAGGCAGTTATTTTTGAGACCAGAGATGACTATATATTTCTCCTTGAATTCTTTGGCTTATCTTTGCCATACACTTGTTTTTAATTTCTAATTGTTACTAATTAAATCAATGTTGCCACCATTTATAAGTGTTGACTTTTCATAGGGATATTCACCAATGGGATACCCATTACCCATACCCAAGGGCCCCTACAGAACAGTGCTGTGCTGGTAAATGTTCAACAAGCAACCCCTGAGGGAAAAACAGGTTTGGCAATTTCTATGGCCAATTTCAAGCTACCAATAGGATGCCAATGATCAAGAGGCAGGAAATGGTACCCTGGCACACCACATAGCCCTAGCGAAAGATCAAAAGGAAACCATCAAGGGAACATTAAAATTCAACTTAATGTAGTATAACCTATGTATCTATATGCTGAGGTCTTGGAATTTCCAAACTGGGCTTGGGAAGACTTCTGGAGGAAGTATAGAATTTTCTGAAGAAAGAATTAAAAAGAAAGTAACTAACCATACTATACATTCTACAAATGTTCTGTTAATCCCTGATTAACCACAGAAGATAAGTATCATTTCCCCCATTTTACAGGTAAGAAAACAGAGGCTCAGGCAAATGTCCTCATAGCTAGTAAGAAGCAGTTCCTTCCACCCTCTCCTTCCTTTCCTGCTTCTTCCCTATTTTCTTCCTTCCTTTTTCCTTCCTTTCTTCCCTCCTTCCTCCCTCTCTCCATCCTTCTACTCCTTATTGGCCCTATTTTACTATATGTTCATCTAGTGTTTGCTATGTTCAAGACAGTGTGCCTGGAGCCAAGTATATGACACACCGGGGAGAAAGAACCACATGGGACCCGAGAGAGAGAAAATATATTCATATTGCAACAGCAGACTTAGCACTAGACCACTTACTTAAAATTGAGAATAGAGTTTAGTCTGCTATTAATGATAAATTTGACTTAACATAGTTTGGTTTTTTTTTTTTACAAAATAGGAAAAATTACACTTGTTAGAAACTACAGGAATGCCTAAATGCTAATAGACACCCTTCTTCATTGTTCTCCAGAAATACTATAAAAATTTTTAGAATAGCATTATTATAACAAAAACATAATTCAGATGCTGGAAAAGAAAAAAAGAGTCTCTCCGACACCCTCTGGAGCATACAGAACTCTTCCAAATAATATAAGCGTATTAGCCAAGAGCTTTCCTTTCGAGAAGACCACAGAGCAATAAATTAATAAATGACAACTTAACAGGAAGATCTTCCTGGTGCAAATATGGAGAGGCAGTAATATTTTAATGTTTCAGCCACCTTCACCACTTGTTTTTTCTACAGCTAGTAAAATAAAATAATTAAATATATTCAATAGTTTTAATACAGTATATAAAACTGAGTGGTTCTGAGTGTTTGACATTACAATTCTCTCACCTTTGTGTACATTTTTTTTCTTTAAAAGATCTAAGCCTCCCTTTGTACGAAAATGATTTTGAATTTGCAGTATTCTTAAACTATTCTCTATCATAGTGCTAAACAATGCATCATAAGCTAAGGAAAATTCAAATAATAGGACCACATTCTGAGCTCTTTGTTACACAGATTACTGGCAAAAAGCTACATTCATGCCTTTCTTCGTGTTCTGCACAATGAGGATTACACATTTCACACAAACCATATTTCTACCAGATATGAACCATGTCACCTCTAAAGTTAATTTATCAAACTTTAGGTGTAGTTTTACAAAAATGATATTATGTTGATTTTAAACTGAAACTACAAAAGATATAAAAGCCCGTATCCTATCGAGAGAGTCAACATGAAAGCAGGATAAGACTTAAGATTGAAAGAGCATATGTGTATCTACAGATATATCAGGTGGGGGAGGGAGGGGAGTTGGACAAGTCTTTTGAAGACATCAGCTCACTGTGCTGAGAGAGGGACCAAACTCAAGGAAACCTCTGATCTATAAATTTAACTGCTGCATTTTGCTATAAATACATGTAAATGTCTTGTAATATTTGATCTTGGAAATAAAATCAGAAACTTTTCAGTAAAAAAAAAAAAAAAGATTGAAAGAGAAGCTTAATCCCTGAAGAGAGCCTTAAAAAGTGGCCTATCCCTTATCCCAAGAAGTGTTAGAGCCCTAAATACTACTGGACTCTTGATTACCAGCTGTGGCCATTCTATTCTGGAACAAATTGGGAAAACCGACTAAGCCTATCTCTAACGGAAACACTCTTCTCAGTAGGCATTAAGGACCATAAGAACAGCCTTGAAGAAATTTAAGCAGTGAAGGAGCCACAGCTACAACCAGACATCTGGTTTACCCTGCTTCCTCAGCACATATATATTTGAGAGAGGAAGTTAAGAGAGCACAGAGGTTATAATCTGCCAAGAGAGGTGGAGAATATTTTTAAAAAGAATACTCCAGTGTTTCCGTATTTGTTTAATCTTTAAAATTGATACTTTATAAAAATTTTCATACAACATATGACTGGGATCATTCCTCCCCCACCATTACTTTCGTTATCGAGCAATTTTCTGGCATCACAGGCTAGAAATGGTTACCAACATCTGAGATGCCAACCTACTGACCTCATCCACTAAGAAGAAATCTTGGCTTGTTTAAGCTCTCGCTGGCTCATTTAACTTGTTAAACTTGTATGTTAAGAAAGCTGAACTGTTTGGGATTAAGAGAAGAGGTCAGAGACTGGTGGCCAAATAACAGGCTGTTGCAAAAGTCATCCCAGAAGGAATACAACCTGAATTAGCACAGTTATGGGGAAAAGGTAAGGAGGAGAGCACACATTGGCATATATGTAAGAGGTAAAAATCAACCGAGTTTGGTGACAGATTGAATGTGGTGGATGAGAGAAAGGGAAGAGTTTGTTGAAGACTGGAAGAATGATCTAAGCATACCACATGGTACTTTTAAGAATCTACAAAGACTTTTTTAAAATCTAAGAGCCCAGATGTGAATTATAAGCTTCTCATGGAAGAAGATCATTCAGTTCATGCTTACTGGGCTGAATTAAATATCCTATCCGATATTTTGAATGATACTAAAATTAAAGATAATATTAAATTAAAAGGCTTAGTTTGTATATTAAAGACATTCTTACATTTCACTGGAATTAAAATGGCAAAGAAAAATAACTCATTTAGCCCTGAAGAGATACTGTCATTGACACTACAAAAAAAGGGTAGGAAGCAAGAAATTTCAAGGCCAGTTTAAAAGTGACAGTCTGTCTCCTTGCTGCATTAGTCCTCAGTTAGCATTAAGTTATTTTGAATGTTCTGTTTTCTCCTGGAATGTGAAAAGAATAATGACCAGAGAGAGAGGAAAGCAGAGCACAAACATTGACTCTGTCACTGTTAACATCTTGGGGCCCTCCAGCGATCTGATCCTGAGTTTTCTCATCCATAAAATAAAGATTTCAGCTAGATGGTTTATAAGAAGCCATCCATTTCTTACAGTCTTTCATCCATTGTGCTAATTAAGAGCTTAAATATTACACACTCATATTCTCATAGTGCTTTTTGTAAAGGAAAGGTGAGCTTAGAGGACTGGAATGCACTAATTACCTTACAGATAAATGCCTGAATTTTTAAATGCCAGTCCTGCATATCAATGGGTTTCATACAGAGAAGAAAAATCCTATATATATATACATTGGGACAGGCTTTTTATTTTTATTTATTTATTTTTTAAGATTTTATTTATTTATTTGACAGAGATAGAGACAGCCAGCGAGAGAGGGAACACAAGCAGGGGGAGTGGGAGAGGAAGAAGCAGGCTCATAGCAGAGGAGCCTGATGTGGGGCTCGATCCCATAATGCTGGGATCACGCCCTGAGCCGAAGGCAGACGCTTAACCGCTGTGCCACCCAGGGGCCCCGGGACAGGCTTTTTAAATAATTATTATTTATATCAATCTGGTATACACTTTTATCTCTAACTCATAAGTTGATTATTTAACAAATCAATAGGATTTTCACAAAGCTTTCCCAGCTGTTAGCTTAAGGATGTAACCAATTAGAAAAAGAGATCAGACTTGTGGTTACCAGGGGTGAAGGGGGGGAAGGGCAGAGATAGAAGAAGGTGGTCAAAAGGCACAAACTCACAAACTTCCAGTTACAAGATAAATAAGTACTAAGGATGAAATGCACAACTTAATGACTCTAGTTACCACTGCTCTATGATATACAGGAAAATTAACAAGGCAAACCCTTACAGTTCTCATTACAAGAAAAAGAACATTTTTTTTTCTTTTTTTTTCCCATTTATTTTTATGGTATCTTTATGAGATGCTGCCTGTTAAATAAACTTATTGTGGCAATTATTTCACAATATATGTAGGTCAAACCTTGATGCTGTACACCTGAAACACATGCAGGGATATATGTCAATTACATCTCAATAAAACCGGGGGCGGGGGGAAGGGAGCAGGGGATGTAGCCAATGGTAAGAAGTTTTAGGAACTTTCAAAAGCATAGGATGAGTCACGTTCTTTTCCTTTACTATAGTCAGATTTTAGGTATGATCACATTTTTGTGAGCTCTAAACCAATGAACCCATTCGAATTTGAAGGTTTATTTACATGACCTGCTTTGTTTGCAGAAGCCTTTGAAATCATTTTAGTTAATTATTCCTTATAACTACCATGTCATTTAGCAAATTAATATTGTCTTAGCATATTCATGAAGAATATATTTTTTAGGCATAAATGTGATGGCAACCCTTCCGAAACTATATCACACCATCCTTGTGAATATTAAACTCGTCTAATTACAATCCATGGACTCACTGTTCTTAAAACCATGTCCAACTTTTACTCAAATAATTCAACATGGCTATTTTGATTCATTCTGGGTATCCATATAGAAGTCTTTCACACTTGTTCCATGATTAAGCTCCATAAATGCAAATGTAACACATACTAATTTGGATGTGATCAAAAGTGTATGATTAAATACCTTGAGGTTTATTTTCCAGCAAACAAACCACAGATGAATCCATGGCAGTCAAGGCAGACCAGAGGGCATTTGACAGTTTAAAAGCCATCAAAGTTGGCCAAATGATTGTTCTGTACCAAATGGGTGGTCAATCCACTGCTGGGGGCTCCATGGCTCTAAGACTCAGAGGCCAAGGCTACACCAGATGGCCAGCAATCCAATGACCTGGCACAGTTACCTGCAAATGGTTCCTGATGCACAATGTGGCACAAATGACAGGCTTTGTGAAACTCCCTGTTGAGAGCATCACGCAAAACTTCTGTGCATGGATGGATCCAAAAGAAATAAATGAATAAACAAACCAACCAACAGCAACACACAAAAGCTTTACTTTCAGTAATTGATTGATTCAGGCAATAGTTGAGATCTCGGGGTAGTAATCCAAAAGTAATCTAATTGGTCCATGACCGTCAACATGTTTTTCCCCTAATGGAGAATAATAAAGTACGATGCAAAATTTAAGCACGCTTTATAAAATACCAGCCCCTCAGTGGATTCTGTTCAACATGGATTTTGACTGTATTGTAATTCTCTGCATTCTGAGCCATCTTTCTGATTTCCAAAAGAAAATGTTTTAACCAACATGCACAGATGGATGATAAATAGCTCCATGAGAAGAGCGATTCCTATACAGAATAGTATAAAATAAATGGTTTGGCCATTTAATCTTATATGTGGACAAAGGGTTTAAACGATTACTTTTGCAGGTGTGGATTATTTTCTTTGAAGATCATCCATGGTTAATTTAAAAGTCTGAATCACTCAACACACCTCTGGTTATCTTCCGACAGTGTTCAAGTTTATACTCAAGGAACACAAACTGATCATGGTCTTAGACAAAATAAGGATGATGTAAAAGAATGATTTTTCAAAGGCCACCTAACGCATTCCAAAGCTACATATTAATGTATTATCTATACCAAACTTCTTTTCAATGCAGAAAACTATGAAGAATAACCTTCATTTGGAAAAAGCAGAAGACTTTAAAACAAAAAAGTCATTACAAAAACAGAATCAACTCAGAAATGTTTCTTAAGCACTTGCCTTTGGTCTAGCATAGTGCTGAGTTCTTTAACAAACAAGAAAAAATAGTAGAAGGCATACATCTGACATAAGGGAACTTAAGAGTGTTATTGAACAAGACTTATTCAATACATTCACATACATTAAAAAAATTACAGCATCTTATAAGGCCAAATATTATTAATCAAAGTAAGCTTATAGTTTATAGACTATAGTGCTATAGAAATTCAGGAAAGATAAGATCACTGTTAAGCAGGGTTAATCTGAGAAGATTTCGTGGAGGATGTGGCTGATAGGGCTGCCCTAAAAGGAGACTCTTCTCTTTCCTTCATATGCCCAGATCACCTGGCACAGTACAAGGATCACATAACAATTTTCTGAATTGTACTGAAGGGAATATAGGGTTTGCAATAATGAAATGGAAGTGAAAGAACATTCAAGCTAAGAGAGTGACATAGGAAAGAAAAGTGAAGAGTAAAAAAATCAATATCGCCTATATAGGATTTTTGCTAAAATGCTTAACCAGGACATAATCATAAGGAAACCATTAGACAAATATAAATAGAAGGATATCCTACAAAACACTTTGTGTGCTTTTCAAAAATATCAGTGTCACAAAAGATAAAACATCATGCAGGAGTGTTCTAGATTAAAGGATACTGAAGAAACATAACAATCAGATGCATTTCAATTCCTTAATTCGATCCTGGAGAGGGAAAAAACAGCTGTACAGAACTTCTTCCCCCCAAATCACAGAAATGTGACTATGGACTGCATTTTAGATCATATTACTGAATCATTGCTGAGTTATTGGGTGTGATAATGGTTGTGTAGGCGAACATCCTTATTTTTAAGAGACGTAGCTGAAGTATTGGGGGTGATGTATCATGTCTGCAACTTAGTCTCCAATGGTTCAGTGAAAAAAACAAATCTATAAATAAACACACACCCACGAAGAGAGATAAAGCAAATGTGGCTTCGGTGAATCTCAGTGAAATAAATAGTTGTGGGGAGAGAAATAATGAGTCAGATGGGACTAGATTAGGAGGATAGATGGCACTGAGAAGTGAGGGAACGGAGGCTAAGATCTGTGAAGAGAGAAAGCATGAACAACTGATGGAGATCCTTGGATTGTCAAATGAAGAACTTGGCCTTGACTTGGAAAAAGAGCAGGGGCACAGAATACACAACAGTCTTTAATTTAAAACAATGACTTCGTGCATCAGGAAATAAATAAGGCAGCACTTGGCAGAAAGCACTAAAAAAGGAATGATTTGAAGGCCAATTAGAACAGTCTCTCGTGATAACCAAAGGGGACATTTGAAAGAAAAGCTTTGGTTTCATAAAAGCAGAGGAATGAAAATACAAAGATCCAAGAACCAGGAGGAAAAAAAGACTGTGGGTGGACTGCTTACACAGATGTGAATTCCCTATGATTATTTCTCCTCTGCCTCCCCTAAAACCTCAAGGCAGACCTTATCATCTCTCCTGATGATCCTCTGATTCCACCAGAATTTGACCAGAGCGAGATCCCACATTGGTTGGGATTGTTCTCACAGGATTCAAAGCCTCAGCAACAAGTCACCCTCAATAAATAGCAAGATTCTGGAAATAAGTGTCTATCTGGATCAACATTAATGTCCAGCATCCACAGAAGAATAAAAAGGGAAGTGACAAACAGGATTCAAAGGAGAGAAGGAGGTCAAAATGCTTGTGAGATTTCTAACATGGAGGCTGAGAGACACGGAAACGTCTAGAAGGGGAGCTTGCTTAGGGTGAAGGTCTCATTCTCCATGTTATTTCAGAGGTGAGAATATGTTAGTGGAATGGAGAAGTTATATCGGTAACTGTCTACAGCAACAGTTTTCTTCCCAGATTGCTTTTGGGGCTGCTTTGTTTAAAATACAGTAGATATACTCACTCACATAATTAGTTTGTCTAACTTCCTGTCAAATCAATATTTATTCACGCAAATCAATCCTGTTGCTTTTTCCCTGAAGGTATTTGGTCAATTTGTGTCACTACAAAGAAACTTTCCAGGGCTTTTTCTCCTATGATTTTTTTTTTCTTTTCTACACAATTTATTCCTGGTCACCTTTTTTTATTATCTAACTCATTTTTGTTTAGATTTCAGTTTCCCTACAGACCAATCATGCTTGAACATTGGTTTGTGTATTTTTCTGAATGCACTATATATACATAATAAGAGCCACATGGACCTGGGTTTATCTGCTACCGACTAGATAAATGATTTGGACAGTCACTTAACAACTATAAAATGGATATACTAATATATTCCTTATACACACCTTAATTAAATAACTCATGCAAGGACGCCTGGGTGGCATAGATGGTTAAGTGTCTGACTCTTGATTTCTGCTCAGTTCATGATCTCAGGGTCCTGGAACATAACCCTGTATTAGGCTCCCTGCTCAGCACAGAGTCTGCCTGGGATTCTCTCTCCACTCTCCCTCTGCCCCTCCTCCCCCGCTCTCTCTCTCTAAAATAAATAATCTTTTTAAAAAAGATAACTTATGCAAATTACAGTATCTAAAAATTGGAAACACCAAAAAATAATTCTTATTATTATAATTGTCATTAGTATTAACTGTACTTCACTATATAGAATAATAATCCTATGAAAAATGATAGCATTACTATACAATTACAGATTAAGAAATGGACAAAAATTTTCAAAAGAATAAATTTGAGGACTGTTGTCCAAGTCCCTCTAATCTATAAATATCCACAGAGATTAAGTAACTTCTCTGTAGTCACACAGTTTATAAGTGGTAGAGATCCAGTCCATCCAGGGTCTTCTGTCTTCCAAGCCAGGGAATGCTATCCATCTGGGGAAGAGCTGGAATTACTACCAATGTGTACTGTGAATTTAGCACAGTCCTACAACCAATACTATACTGCAATGTGAACAAGTTAGCAAAGAGGAATGTTAACTGAGGTCTTATGTACATGAAAGAGTCACCAGGGCAGGGAAAGATATTTTTTTAAGGGCAGCAAAATGTCTTTCAACAAATATTGACACATACACTTTTTTCTTATGATTTTTATTTATTTATTTATTTGAGAGAGAGAGAAAGTTGGGGGGTAGGGGGTAGAAGCAGAGAGAGAGCGACAAGCAGACTCCATGCTGAGCACAGAGCCCAATGCAGGGCTCAATCTCATGACCCTGATATCATGGCCTGAGCCAAAATCAAGAGTCTGGCACTTAACCAACTGAGCCACCCAGGTATCCCAATACATATTCTATTATGAAACTAGAAGTCCTCCTTAAGGAAAACTTCTTTTAATCTGAAAAGAACCACTTTAAGAGCTCTTTTTAATTACATAAACCCAAAGCAAGTCTCCAATGCTTTATCTTTGGGATATACAACATGATAAGCTTAACTAGAATCTAAGCTTTAGTAAGTGGATGGAATCACTTTGTCCTGTACCTACAGCCATTGGTACATAGAGGTTAGTGGTTGTTAAAAAGGGGTTGTACACATTTGCAACTTAGGGGTGTTCTGGGATGGCAAGTATTGAGAACTCAAAGCCTTCTCTCTGATGCTCAATGTTACTGAGCCTCACTGAGTTAGCCCTAAGGCCACGTTGGAGAAGACCCTGATCAAATTCACCATAAGAAAGAGAAACATCTCGGGCTGAGCAACACCAAGGTAGGGAAGAAACATTCCCACCCACTGCCACAACCACAGCCACCAACAGGGCTGTTCAGCAATAGCAAGAACTCTCATTGGCAAAGGAAGCGATACTCCCAACTGCCTGGACTTAGTAGAAGACAAGACCAAGGAGGACTGGCCTTTGGTTTTCAATAACCACCCTTGACAGTCTTGGACATAAGATAGGAAGAGTTCCTGAGGAGAGGCAAAATTAGATTTACCGCAAGTAAGGCAGGAACTCAGAGTTCTCAATTGAATATTAAAATTAGAAAAATTAAAAAATAAAATAAATATAATGTGAGGTGCCTCAGTGGTGTAGTCGGTTAAGCGTATCACTCTTGATTTCGGCTCAGGTCATGACCACAAGGTTGTGAGATCAAGCCCCACATTGGGCTCACAGTCTGCGTATGGATGGAGCCTCCTTGAGATTCTCTCTCTCCATCTCCCTCTGGCCCTCCCCCAACTTTTTCTAAAAAAATAATAAAATAAAATTTAAAATAAATATAATGTTACTTGTAGTCACAGGCTGAAAGGCTAAGGACACCTCATTGTAACATCATATGATATTATGGTAATAGACCCAACTATGGATCAGGCAGAGACCTCTTTCCACAAATATAACTTCAGGGTCTCAAATAGCCTCCACTTTTCATGGCTTGCTTCTGCCTCTGTTAGCTTAGACAGTTCTCAAGAGGTGTCTCCCATGGGGTCAGGGCTCACCCCCAGGAGCTACCTCAGTGCCACCATCTGCCCCGGACCATTCCTTTTTTCAGTGTTTCTTCTCAGGCCACTCTAGGGCATAGAAACTCGGCCCCGGATTGCTGATGCTCTTTCAGGCTGTACTGACCTCCCCCAGGCTTGGGCTTAACCCTGACCTCTGATCTCTCTCAGACACTATCCTCCACCAATGTTTACCCTGAAGCCAGCTCACTGCTCTCAACCACTTCGTGTTTACCTCTGGCCCAGCTGGGATCTGCTTCCTTGCCTCTGTGTTTTCCTCTCCTTGAGTGTTTTGGCCCCCAGGATTTCACCCTCATAGGTTTGACAGCAAGAGTGTTCATCCCTCAGTTCGGACACTAACTATCAAGGGCCTGGCAAACAGCAGGATCAGTCAACAACTTCATAGCTGACCCAGAAACACAGCTCCTTCTGAGCTTCAGACTCCTGTGCCAAGTGTGCCTTGTTCCAGAAACGATTCTCCAAGGACGAATCCTTGTAATCTCTTTAGTAGTTGGGTTCTCTTGAGTCCCTCTCTCCCATCCTCACAGCATTTACTGCCTCCCAGCCTTCCTCTATGTGACTGAACCTCGATCTGTATGACTGAATCTCAATCACTGATACTTTTATTTCTGCATTAGGCCCCTTAGTCCCATATAAATCAGTTGATACAAATATACATCACAGTATGAAGGTGGATTGTTGGCTTTTCACACCTAGTCAAGGATATGCTTTAGATTCAGCAAGGATATACTTTACACATACTCACACACAAACACACAACAAAAAAACAGTTTTAAAGATTTATTTATTTATTATTGGAGAGAGACAGAGAGAGAGAGAGAGAGCATGAGTTGGGGGAGAGGCACAGGGAAACACTCTTCAAGCAGACTTCCTACTGAGCATGGAGCCCAATGCAGGGCTCCATCTCACCACCCATGAGCTCATGACCTGAGTGGAAACCAAGAGTTGGACGCTCAACTCACTGAGCCACCCAGGTGCCCCCAAAAGAAAATTTTAAATATATGTAAGCATTCTTTCATTTTCATCTTACTATTAATTCCCATGAATGCAATGTGCTGAAAAAAATTATTTATAGATTAATCCTGGATTAAGGGGAGTAAATAAGAAAAGAGAAGAATGTCCTTAATTATATAGTTCTTCATAACTTTGACATTATTTGTCAGATACAAATATTGATCTGAGAAGTAAAATAGCAAGATCAGCCAGAAACATTAACTGATGTCTGCCATCTACAAGATAAATTTTATTATATTCACCCTTTATTAGAAGTGCATGGCCCTTGGGCTTCAATTACTAACATGATATGACTAAGTTTGACAGTTATGTTACTTACATTATCACAAATCTTACTAAAACTCATTAATTTTCTATATGGAAACATAATCCTTGACTCTAAAAGAAAGAAATAAATTTTAATAAGGATGTAAGAAAGACCTTGACTTTTGCAATAGAGTTTACCAAGATATTATTTCCGGATGTTACAGTCAAAATACAGGCAACAGTTTCTAAATCATATTCAGTAATAGCTTATTTAATAACACTACATATTTGTGGAATATGCAGTTAGTAAGACACATTAATTTTAAGTCATACCTTGTTTACAGAGGAAGAAGCATAGTTGCAACAGGATGAAAGTGAACTTTTCAGCATCAGAGTGTGACGTATGGTCTATAATGAAGGTTCAATATTATGTGCTGCCTTGACATCTGTTAAAATCTGGTGGGCCTTGAATAGCCTCACTATAAGTGCCCCTCCCTACACTGCATCCATAGAAAAAGTGCTCTAGCCAAATAGCCCTCTTCATGAAAGGGACCCAGCCCAGTTGTTTCTCCCTGAGTACCAGGTTTTATTTCCCTGTCAGCCCACAAAATTATTCAAATAAGCTAATCACATCCTCCCACAGGAGCAAGGAGACACTCTGCCCTCTTGATACTACAAAGCCCACCTCCCACAGCTCCTAGCTGTTCATTCTGTTCTTGAGTGCAATCCTGTGTGACCCTGTGTGGTACACTGTCCTCCTCCTCGGGCTGTGAGCATATGTAACTAAAAAACTGCTCTCCATCTTATGTATCTAGTAGCAGGTGCCCTGTGTTTGGCCATTCCAATAACCCAGGACAAAAGATCCCTCCACTCACCAAAAGGGTGAAGAAGAGGTGATCAAAACATAGAGCAAACATTTGGCAGTGAGGATGTTCCAAGCCAAGTTTTCTGACCCCACAACCACTGCTATTCCAGTCCCCAGAGCTATCCCAAACACATGATGACAGTCAGCACTTAGGGGGAAATTTCTATGTGCCACATTCTGTGCTGAGCTCTTTATATGATTATATGATTATCTCATTTAAGTCTCACAACTGTCCTGTGACAGGTACCATTATTCCCACCATTTTACAGACAATGAGATTGAAACACAAAGAAGTTGAGTGATCATCTAGAGAGTGCTGGAGCTGAGATCTCATAGCCTGCCACAGCCAAACCCACTGCCAAAGGGACTACTGGCTTCCCAATGGATGAGTTCCCTGGCAAATGGATTTTATAGAAACACTCTGCCACCAGATGAATAGAGTTGAAAAGTATAAGTTTATGAGTACAAAGTTGGGTTTACAAAGGTCGGTCTGATTTGTCACCACCACTGAGTAAACAGTGGTGTCTATTGAGTGTACAAACTGAAGAAAAAACTAGTCTCAAGCATGGTTAAAGAAAAGCAGCACACAATCCAGATATTACTATCCTCCAGAGTCATAATTTTCATTAAATATTTTAAAATAGCTTAGTATATTTTAGATTCTCCCTTTTTTCTACGCTATACTCATTTTCAAACACAGATATAATTATACACAATAACATGTCTAGCTCAAGTTAGCTCTCCTCATATTTCTTGAATCCAGCTTTTATGCATCCATCTATCTGCTAAACATCTCAGTCTAACTTCATTATGTCCATATCTTTCTCCCCAATCTAGACTATGATCTGCTTGTTATTAGTGACCAGGTTTTACTCATTTCTTTTTTATATCACCAAAATCTAGCTCAGTCCCTCAGTGATTTTTGAAAATGAGCTGATAAATGAATATAAAAGTAAATAAGGTCAAGCCAGGAACCATTTATTTCTAAAAAATGTCACGGTGTTAGAAGCTACTTTATTTTTGTCCAAAATTAGTTCTTCATTTAGAGGCTAGATTTTTTTTTCTAAACATTCTGACAGATGTTTGGAACAGAATTTATGGTTTTCACACGAAGTGATAAAGTAGTTCCCTAAAAATAATTTTTTTAAAAACTTGTCATCTTTTGAAAAAAGTGTGATAATTTGGAATTAATATCTGTTATACAATTCATATGTTGTTTATGAACACAGACACACGTACACGCTCACATGCAGTCAACCAACAGAAACTGTTGATGACCAACATTGAAACAGAACTTCTATGAAGCAGCAAGTTCCTCACAGAAAATAGAATGCTCAATAGCCATTCATCAAACATTTCTGCCTTTGTAAAAAATCTCTCTCAAAAGCATTTTTAACTATGAGATGTGGTTTTATAGGAACCACAAATGTCTTACTGTTCTAGTATTAACCACTGTTAGAATATTTTTTCTTCCCTCTTGATTCTCTGCTCAAAAAAAAAAAAATGTTCTTTTATGTACTAGGTTGTGTCCAAAATTCTAGAATCTTCCTTGCAAGAAACTTTTTGAAAAAGCGCAGTCCCATTCTAGGCAATATTTAACCCATTTCTCAAACCTACGGTAGTAAGAATCCCCTAGGGAGGTTATTGAAATGCAGATCCTAGATCCCAGTAAACCTCCCACATACCTCACACCAGACATTGTGATTCAGTAGATCTGGAATGTGCCTAAGGGATCTACATTTTTATCAGGTCCTGTCTAACTCAAGGGTTTTATCAACTATACTTGGAAAAATATTGCTTCAGAAAATGTGAAGTCAGTATGAAGAGCAAACCTAAATTCAAGATTTTTGCAAGACTATTTACAGTGATGTGGAGAAGGATTTCAGGAGAAAGAGGTTGTAGTCAAGAAAATCTGTTACCATAGTCCAGATGAGAGTTTATGCAGGATTGAAGAAGAGTATAAGATGGAAGGAGGATGGTAAAAAAAATATTGAAGAGGTCCAATATTCACAACCTAAGTCAACTTGGTAATTCAATAGTTAGGCAAAGCAGGGTGAAGAGAGTTGGGGTAAGATTGGGAATAGTGAAGGACAAATTAGCTTCCAGAATTCAATCTCTGGAGATGGACTAGCTGGAGTTGCTACTAAGTGAGACAGGTTATTAGTCAAGTTTAAGACCTGTACATACCAGCAGGGATACTGCCAGTTCATAGAATATTTCTGTAAAAATTTGGAAAAGTCACCACATTTTATGTAGAAGTACACCACCAGGCATGGCTTGGTGAGTGGAAAACTCTTTTGGGCAAATTAGAAGGTGATCGATCCAGGCTGTGAGCAAACGTAGCCCTGTGCTAGCCACACCTGGGGAAACATAACAAAGGCTGGATTTAAGCCCCCAACTGTCCCTCAAATAAGGGTCCTCATGTAAAGCATAAAGTGCAGTTGGCTCAGAGATTCAGGAAGTGGCCTTGGGAATGGATGGTTAGAGCAGAAGGGAGGCAAAGTCACTGAATGCGACAACTCTCTGGAACGGTGAGGGAAATTGATGGATGGCTTGCCTACATGCATAATGAATTCTTCTAGGAATACTTTCCAAAAAGGCCCCCTACAGGGACGCCTGGGTGGTGCAGTTGTTAGGCCTCTGCCTTCGGCTCAGGGCGTGGTCCCACCGTTCTTGGATCAAGCCCCACATCAGGCTCCTCGACTAGGAGCCTGCTTCTTCCTCTCCCACTCCCCCTGCTTGTGTTCCCTCTCTCGCTGGCTGTCTCTCTCTGTCAAATAAATAGAAAAAATCTTAAAAAAAAAAAAAAGGCCCCCTGCAAACCTCATGGAAGCCTTCACCACCCTGCCGGAGACTAGGAAAGATATTACTGAAGTGAAGACCCATTTAGGGGAGGGGTCTTTGCTGTAGGATTCAGCATTAACAGCTATCGGTAACTCCCAGTAGACTGCAGGACGGAAGAGGACAGGGGATGGTGTTTCAATCACTGCTCTTTGCCCAGCACCTTGGACAGCACCCAGTACATTTGTTATAATAACTGAAGTCCAGTCTTTAGTGATATTCTTCACCTCATTTGTGAAAACATGATTTGGGGTTCTCTGTTATTGTTCTAAACTTCCCTAATACTGTAAAATAACATGAATAAGACTAACTTTATAAATGACAATTTAGCCTGGAGGGGAGGTGATGGATATTAGGACAGCACTTGTAGTGAGCACTGGGTATTGTTTGTAAGTGATGAATCAATAAATTCTGCACCTGCAAATAATTTTACACTACATGTTAACTAACTGAAACTTAAACTGAAACTTGAAAAAAAAAAAGAAATGACAATTTATTATTCTATTAATCCCATCAAAACTCAACAAATAAAGTAAAACAGGCTTCCTTTGGAGATTTCCTGACTGTAAAACAGGAAAAATTCTATGAGGCATTTTATTGTATCTCTCTTTCTGTTGACCCAAGTTGAAGGTTATTCTATAATAAAGCATTTCTCCAATTTTGGCTAACTCTGGTCCTGTAAGATGTTGCTTTGTATACCTATTCTAGATCTTCTCTCCCTCTTCAATGGTGTCATTTTTTTTTGTCACAGTAATTTAATTTCCTTGTTCTTTTTATAACAGTGCTTAAATTGTTTTTTTTTAAGATTTTTTATTTATTTATAAGACAGAGATAGAGACAGCCAGCGAGAGAGGGAACACAAGCAGGGGGAGTGGGAGAGGAAGAAGCAGGCTCATAGCAGAGGAGCCTGACGTGGGGTTCGATCCCATAACGCCGGGATCACGCCCTGAGCTGAAGGCAGACGCTTAACCGCTGTGCCACCCAGGCGCCCCTGCTTAAATTGTTTTGACTGAAGATGTGCACCAGATGGAAACAGCACAGATGTCAGCACCTGTATGCTAAGCCTATGCCTTAATGTACCATTTGGTTCATTATTTTACAGATATTTTACAGCCATTGCAGGAATTGTAGCTTTTTTATTTTGGAAGAACATCTCAAGAACTACTGTTTTTATT
The DNA here is from genome assembly GCF_002007445.2 of Ailuropoda melanoleuca. NCBI lineage: Eukaryota > Metazoa > Chordata > Mammalia > Carnivora > Ursidae > Ailuropoda > Ailuropoda melanoleuca. The sequence goes on along the minus strand of NC_048224.1, from coordinate 126,895,459 downwards.
TCTTTTGTAAATTCCTACTAATTGTTAGTGCTTATAACGTTGTGTCTAGGAAACTTCATTAGATACAGCAAAAATACTTGAGAACTAGCACCAATAATTATATGTGTGGGAAGATTGCTCTTAGAATTAAGCTACATTTTCTTAAAAAAAAAAAACCCTTAACTTTCAAAGGTCAAAGTTTCTAGGGAAACGGAGAACAGAAAAGAAGGAATAAATAAGCACCTATTGAGTGTGTACTATACTCTAGAAATTTACAATATTTCTCAAAACATCCTAACAGTAATTCTGGGATGTTGGTATTGTTCACTCCAGTTTACAGATGAGGAGCTTCATAAAAGTGAAGGAACTTGCTGGAGATCATGAATAATGTCATATTCAATACATTTTGTAGATGCTGGTAAAGAGCAGATCAAGGATTCAGTCTCTGGTATGTCAGGCTCTGTCATGTTCCCAGGCATGGACATTTTTGAAGCAATACAATTTTTTCTAAACATCACAATCCATTTTCAGATCATGACATGCCAATGTCATGCGAATATAACACTAAAGACCAGATTTATCTCTAGATTGAATCACTTTTCTGTCTGCTTGACATGAAGAATAACACAATGGCTCCCAAGCATTTGTCTATTTACCAAAAGCCTCTTAAATGAGTTTATAGTAACAAATTGGCATTTGTAGTTAATAATCCAAAAGCAATTTTCGATATCAATCCATAAAAAGCACAAATGGTACTTGTAGCATATTTGCACATATGTTCTATAAAAGATAAAATATACTTATTTTATAAGTATAAGTTTATAAAAGATAAAATATACTTATCTTAGTTAAGCCCTGATGGCAAGTTTATTTTTCTTTATTTATCTTAGTCCCTAGGATATTATCATCCTCCCTCTTTCACTCTGTCTGCTCTTATGATTCAAGTCACATCACCTACTTGGTGGAAGCTTAGATTATGTTGATCATTCAGGGTTCCATATGCTTCTGGGGGCATGGTAACCATATTGCCTGACTTGCAAAGCTCAGAAAACAGATTATTAAGGAAAAGAAATGCCAGGAACTCAAAATACTGAAGACAAAATATGTAAATAAATCCACAGAGAAATGTCGGCTGAAATTACCATGGAAATATGGCCTTAAAAACATATACACAGGGAAGCTTTTATCTCCCCAGGGCCTCTGGCATCACTAATTAGATGTTAGTGTCACAAACAGTAATATTCATAAAAAAATCCTTATCAAGAACATCTAAGTTTTTTAAGTCCATAAGATATATTTTCCACATCAAATAAATACCAGCAATCAATTTTCATTCAAGGTCAAGTGTAGTTGGTATATTACAATTTTCTAGAGTTTTGGTGGCACATGTTAATTGGCTTTTATCTCATGTTGAGAGATATTAATCAGCAATAAAGACAAATAATTGAGAACAAAAATAAGCACCCTGCTATACACACTGACCCAGGTCACAGACTATATAGAGATTCTTAGCGTTATCATGATAATTTATTAAATGTGCTTTATTGAAGAGCAATTTGATCCACTCAGGAAGATTCATTCACTCAATGAGGGGGTTTTTTTGGGCATTTATCTATATACTTTTCTAGGCCCTGGGATACAGCAGAAATAACCCAGAGAACTTCTAGCAATCTTTGCTACCCTCAAAGTACTTATGTGTTGGGATGGAGAGTGGAAGTAGGCAATAAAAAATAAATAAGGAAGGAAGCTCATTACAGATTATGATAAAGGATATAAAGAAAATAAGCAAAGTGATAGGAAGCAACTAAGAGTCAGAGGTGAGTGGATGAAAGGTTAGGTCTATGTAGAAAGACCAGGTAACGCTTACTGAGAAGGTGGCATTTTTCCTAAGTCTTGAACAATAAGAAGAAATGAGGCAAGGGAAGAGCTGAAGAACCATGTACTGAGCAGAGAGAAGTGCAAATGCAAAGAGCCTGAAGCAATGAAGAGCTTTCTATGCTCAAGGAGTGCCAGTGTGCTCAAGGGTTGCAAGCAAGGAGGGTGGTCTATGATGCAGCTAAAGAGGTGGGTGGAGGCAGATCTTCCTTGTGTGACAAGAAAGACTTAGCAATGATAAAGATGAGTAAAAGTTCCTTGTAACTTGGATGATATATAAAATTAATGCTGTCTATCTGGGCCTGCTAGTGAATTCAAAGAAAAAAATAATAATAAAATTTTAGAATTGGAGGGAAACTGTTGGATTATCCATTCTACCCCTTGTTTCATAGAACCATGAAGGACCAGTGGGGAGGAGAGACAGAATTTTGGGTCCCCTGAGGTCTAGTGACATTTTCATGACATCTGCAGGCTTACAATTTTTACCACTTAAGACTCTGATGGCTTCCTACCAGACCCCGTGCATTGCAAACATCTATCAGCTGAAGAAAGCCACTCAAACTTTTCTCAGAAGATGCAAATGAAAAAGAACCAAAGAGTGGTACTGCATGCCCATGAGAGGAATGTCTTGAAGGCCCTCATGAATTACTCTTTCTTAAAGAAACTACAGCTTTGAATAGGATCTACAGAAACAGACAGGAATAAAGACTCAGGAAGTGCGAAAAGAAAGACAGATTTGATGACATTACAGAGAATGGGGAACTCCACAGGTGAAATAGCCTCAAGTAGAAGATACCAACAGCTAAAGTTGAAAAAACATGAAGTTTGCCAGAGAGATAAAATAAACATATAAAACCACACTAAAAAACCTTTAAAATTCAATACTAGCAAATAATCTCCAATTACTGATTGTCAATTGGGTCAGATTCTCTTCCCAATTGCAACCCAATTCCAATTCTTTTTTTTTTAACTGATCAACTTAAACCAATAAACATACTATAGAGAGTAAAACAATATTATAATAACATCAGGACACACGATAGGATGCTTACTTGAGGAATAGACTAAAAAGGGTTACAACAGTCCCTCTCTTTCTGGAGAGGCAGCTTTGATGGGTCTGGTCAAGGTGTTTACCTGTTTAGGGGCAAGAATCTAGACGAAGTAACTTTATAATTAATGCTCTCTATAACAAACAGTATCATTTTGTTCTTCCTGAATGCAAAGCATGATTAACAGGGTCAAAATCCTATAAGAGAGTAGGAAAGCAGATTTAAACTAACTTCATGACAAAATAAGATAAATGCAACATGGAAATTGTGATAGTCAGACACAGCAGTGTTTTTAATGTCACTATCAGTGTGTCAAGCAAACCATGATTTCTATACCCCTGGGATTACATTGGGAAAAACCCAGCCACTTATTTCAATCAAATTGATGAGAACAGACATGATTGAAATAAGCATAGAATGCTTAAGGAAGGTTTTGCTTAACACTCACAGCTTCACATAAAAGAGGCCTCTTACATCTCCTTAAATCACCTATTTGTCTAAATGGCCCTGTTTTGAAATTGGTGAAGAAAGCAAGCAATGAAACACAGAAAACAGAAAGCTTATCCTTCAGGAGGCTTCATTCCAATGTTAGATTTACAAAGTATTAAGCAACAATTCTTTTAATAAAAATAATGCATAGCCCAAATCCTTTTAAAGTATGTTTCTTAAAAATGTACATATAGCACTATTCAATTTATGTGTACACTATGCATAGTCCCCAAATATTGGAATATTTGAAGGTCATGTATTTTAGTTACAGTTAGGTAGATGTTTCTAGTGGGTTGATTGGTGGCCCTCAGAATAATATGTCCACATCCTAACCTCCAGGAACCTACTGTGAGTGTGATCTTATTTTAAAAATAGATCTAAACCCATTGACAAGTATCCTTATAAAAGACACACAGAGGAAGAAGTATGGAAAGAAGAGAAGGCCATGGGAGGATGGAGGCAGAGGCAGGAGTGATGCAGCCAAAAGCCAAGAAACGCCTGGAGCCACAAGAAGCTGGAGAAGGCAAGCATTTCAGAGGGGACACAGCTCTGTGCATGCCTGGATTTTGGACTTCCAGCCTTCAGAACTATGATAGAATAAATTTTGTTGTAAGCCACCACATACCCCCAGGAAATTAATACAGCATTTTTCTGCTATTTTTCTTTCCTTTTAAGATTTTATTTATTTGAGAGAAAGCGAGAGTAAGCATAAGCAAGGGGAGCAGCAGGCAGAGGGAGAAGCAGACTCCCCGCTGAGCAGAGAGCCTGATGTGGGGCTTAATCTCAGGACCCTGGGATCATGACCTGAGCCAAAGGCAGACGCTTAACTTTCTGAACCACCCAGGTGCCCCTCTGCTTTTTTTCTTAATGACTACAAAAGCACTATTACAACATTAAAGAAAGGTTTGACCAGAAGATCAAGACAAATCATTAAACGTTCAATCATCTAACAGGCATTTTAATTTTAGCATACTCCTATTGACTCTTTGCCCATATACTTACATTGCTGTACTCAAACTGAGCACATGATGTTTTATTGTCCTTTCCCACTAAACATAACATCATAAGCATTTTCACTGTGTCTATAATGGTCTTTGAATGTATTTTAATTTCTGTATAAATTCCACTGAATTGATACACTATATATTACTTAAGTATTTTGCAAGTTTTGAAGGTCTGGACTGATTCCTATATTATTCTAATAAATGACATAGAACTGCAGTCAGACACAAGTCCTAGATATTTTTGATGCAAATATTGCATCATTGCAAACATCACTGAATTATGCACAGAGAACCATCAGTCAGTCACCCAACAAGTATTTCTTAAAACTAAGTACAAGGCACTCTTCCAGGTCTTATGTAGTAAACATAAAGAAAGTATATGGGCTTTTGGTTTACATCACAGCCAAAAGGTAAACTGATAAAACATCGTCAACATATTTTATGAACATGATAAACCTAAAAGTCTGATCAGCAAAGAAAGAACTCTTGGCAAACTAGAAATGGAAAGGGATTTCCCAAATTTAATAGAAGGCATCTCTCAAAACTACAGCAAATATCAAGCTTCATCAGTAGAATGTTAGGAGCAATTCCTTTGAAACTGGCAATAAGGAAACAATACCATCTGTCACCACTTCTACTTAACATTGCACCAGAAATCCAAAAAGCACCACAAAATAAGGAAAAGAAAATAGAAGACTGAAAAAAAGAGGAAAAAAACTATCATAATTGCAAACGGTATGACCATCTATACAGAAAATACCCCAAATATCTACAAATCTGTAGAATGAATGAATTTTAACAAGATGGCTGTATTGGACATCCGGGTACAGAACAAGCTCTTACAAGAGCTACAGAAAGCATGGTTATAAAAAGAAAAGACTGATAATTTTGACCACGTTAAAATTAATCATTTCTCATCAAGACATCATAGAGTGATCTCTGCAAACATGAAGTTGATGCTTCCCCATATGTGGCTTGCTGGGCATTAATACTAGAAATGTATAAAGAAGTACGACATGTTGATGAGGAAATAAAAACAACCATTAGAAAAATGGACAAAAAACTGAACAATCTTTCATGGAAATGAAAACTCAAACAGCAAATAAACATGTTAAAAGATACTGAGTAACCAGAGGAATGCCAAGTAAGACTACCATGAAATAACAATTTATTCACATTAGATTGGCCAAAAACAAAACAAAAAAACCCTCAAGGCTTGCAATAGCATGTGTTCATGTTATGGACTAGAATAAGACGAAACCCAATATCCATTGTCAGGAGGATGACTAAATCATACTATGCTTTCTTTGCACTAATAAAATAGTATAGAGCAATGAAAATGAATGAAATATAGTGATGTACATCAGGAAAGACTTGGAAACAACAGTAAGTGGAAAAAAACAAATTGCATAAGATAACACAGAGCATAGTATTATTTTTATAACGTTCAAAATCTAGCAAAACTAAATAATGTATTGCTTGGTATACATGCATAAAGTAACAAATACTTTAAAAACAGCAACAATGAAGGCAAAATTCATGACACTGATAACCCTTGAGAAAATCAGGAGATAGAAGATTTTAGAGAAAAATATAAGCAAGTTCAATAGTTAAGGTAATACCTCTAGTTCTTCAGTTGGATAATGTGTTCACAGATTTTCATATTATTGTTATGCTTCAAAACTTACACATTACAGAAACATTTCATCTATTGCAAATATTACATAGGAAATTTCTTAAAGTAAAAGACTAAACAAAAGAACTGATGAAATTTCCCTGTTCTAAGGGAAGAAGGAAAAATTGCAAATGAACAGAAAATATTACTGCTGAAAATAACTTTAACTATGGACCTCCTGCTTTCAACCCTGGCTGTACATTAGAATCACTTGGAGTGGTAGAGATTTTTTTAAAAGAGCACTGCCTGGATCCCATCTGAGATCCAATAAATCAAAATTTACGGGGCCAGACACCTGTCATCAATTTCTTTGTTTTTGGAGTTTGCCTTCAGCATTTGCCAGATGACTCTTTTTTTATTATCATTATTATTATCGTTAAGTTAGCCCCATATAGTACATCATTAGTTTCTGATGTAGTGTTCCATGATTCATTATTTGCATATAACACCCAGTGCTCATTACAACACGTGCCCTCCTTAATAACCCATTCCCCCCACCTCCCTCCCCTCTGAAACCCCTAGATTGTTTCCCGGAGTCCATAGTCTCTCATGGTTCGTCTCCTCCTCTGATGTCCCCCCCTTCAGTTTTCCCTTCCTTCCCCTAATGTCCTCCGTGCTGTTCCTTACGTTCCACATATGAGTGAAACCATATGATAATTGTCTTTCTCTGCTTGCGAGATGACTCTAACATGCAGCCAGGTCTGATCTAGACCAAACCTCCTACTATCTGTTGAGAAACTGAGGCCAGAGAGAAGTGATTGGCAATCTGAGTGGAAAGCCCAAGTTGGAAACCATCCGCTAACTCACCAAGATAACCATACTGTCAGGAAATTTCACCCAACTTTTACTAAAACTAAGCACAAGTGGTAGAAAGAGTACATTTTAAGATCTCATTCTGAAAATAGTCGCCAGTGCTCTCCTCACACATATTCTCCAGGCGAAAATTACATAAAGCTTCATCATGTTTCCCTCCCTTTCTTGGGTGGGTGGGAGGAACCCTCCCTGCCTTCCAACCCTTGCTCCACTTTGTACTTACTGAAGTGCCGTCAAGCCCTAGAAATCACCCCAAAGAGGTGTCTAACAGCCTCTTCCTGGCGCTCATCAGTCTTTTTGTGCAGCCACTGCCCAGATGACAGAGGCCAGTGAGGGACTGACAAATGTGCAGGGCTGGCTAGAAGGAGCACAGATTAAAAATATAACTTGCAGCATCTTCTTTCCCTGGGCTGTACCCAGAAAGGCTGCATGGCAGTTCAAACGGCGGCCCAATCAGACAGCTGTTAACAATGCCTAAGGCAATTGGGTATGTTAAAGCGTCTGCTTTCTGCTTCACCATGCAGAAAACTGGGGAAGGAGGGGGTGATCTTTTGATTCAATAACCAAAAAGCCTTCTGCCTGCTTCTCCTGCAGTAGGTTCTGATGGGGAGTCAGCCAGTTGCTGCTTGGTAGTTTGGCCCAAAGCACCTTCAGTTCCTCTCTCTAATAGGCTGCAGGATGGTTAGCCCCCACTAACCTGCTGGAGGACTTGGTTTTTTCTCTAAGGGAAGGGATAACCGTGCTGAAATGCACTGGGTCCATACCATCCTTCCATGATTATGGTTGCACACATAACCCCCACTCCCACACTCCCTCTCTAAACACACGACCTCAAGGAGCCACCATTTTTCTCTCACAAACTTAATCCTAAAACCATACACACTACACTGTAATGGGACTGTATGTCTCCCCCAGATCCCAGCAATATTAAGATAAATGTTTCCTGAAGACAAAACATGTCCTTATGCATTTACATCAAGAAGTAAGTATTAGGGAATTTGCAAAGACTTGAAGTGTTAGTAGTAATAAACACTGGCATGTGTGTTAACAATTTCAACTGTCCTGCTCTTGATCATTTATGCAACCTTTACAATATCATAACCAACTTACTTGAATTTAGACTCCCTTCATTTCCCTGGTGGATCCAGACTGTTTTGTCTAAACTCAAAACAGAAAGAGGAAAATGGAAGGACTATCCAACACAGACAAATTCTAAATAATTGATAGTCGACTAAGAGAAAATGCATAAATATGCAAACAAAAAATAGAATTTTTACTCCGTTTTATTATGTCTCTGTTAAAATGAAGAATTATACTGTAGATACTGAATTATACCATGTATTTTAAAATAAAGAAGAAAATTATGGTTTTTTAAAACCTCTAAACATCAGGCTTGCTGGCAAGAGCCTGGATTAATGCTTATGATGTGAGAAGTCCTTTTTTCATTGAACATGTCTACAGCTGGATGGAAAACATGTCCTCTTCAAATACAGTAAAGGCTTACTATAATAGGCATTTATATGCAAGCAGCCATTCTATGATTACTGAGTTCTGAAAATTCTGTTCTTTGTAAGCACCCCATCTTCCATTCAAATAGGGTGGCCCGTGCCAAGAGAGCCCTTTATTTTGGAGTGGGTAATTGGATTCAGCCTGCAAGTGTAGAGGCAGGACCTGAATTTAGTGAATTGTTATGCCTAATAAAGGAGAGAAAAACATAGAATATCTGAGGAAAACAAAAAAGAAGTAGCCAGCAATGTGGGGTGGGCTGGGCTGGGGCTCGTGGGGCGGGGGGTGAAACATTCCCTGTAGGGAATGTTGTGCAACATGTAGGAAATTTTGGAGGTTCTTCGGAGTAAAGTATTGTGCTCTGGGAACTCCCTCTTTGATCTCATACATTTAGAGGTGGGGGGTACTAAAAATGAAATGAGTTTTCGTTGAATTAGCCATAGAAACATAGGAAACTGAGCCCCGCTTGATGGGGTCATAGGCAGAAGAGTCCTCAGAAAGAAAAAAAGAGGGAAGTGGGCAGAAGGGAAAGGGATTACGTTACAAAACACACCGAATCTCAAGACAAGCCTAGCCAACCAAGCTGGATATTGTGAGCCACTCCTCCTCTGTGACTTACATGTAATTGAGTTCTAGAACATTCTGAGTTGTTTGCAACAACCAGAATAATGGGAAGTATGTGTTTTTGTTCTTACATTTTGCAAGAAAGCTCTCACATTATCTCATTCATATCCCCTTCATTTTCATCATTATTAACACCTAGGAAGTGAACCGGTCTTAAAAGAGCCAGTAAGGATTGAGAAGCAGAAAATTAGGAGTTTATCTCAGAAAATAAGCAATAAGCATAGTAAGACTACACCAGCATCACAGTGAACAACTATGATTCGAGTACAGTGTGGATCAATATTTAATTAAACATATTATCCACAGGAAACAAAACATGGAGATATCAGATTTGCAAAAATAAATTTGAACCCTATCATCCTATAATCAAAAGATTGAAAAATACAAATCCTTATATCATTCATTTTTCAATAAGTATTGTTTTTATAACAGCACTCTTGTCTAAGAATATAATCTTGGAGTTATATAAAGTCTTACCATACAGAATTAAGATACCTGTTTTACTTTAGATTTCTTCATAAAAATATTTTTAAATATTGCTATTAATCTATGTTATGACAACTATCTTCCTGATACAACAGTAAAATGCAAATGGTAATCATTCACAGCTTAGTTTACCAAGTTATTCTTTAAAGCCGTGTTTCCTAAGGGATGGTTCTTAGACTCCTCACATCAGAGTTATGCAGGGCACTCAGGCCTGGGTCTCATCCCCAGCATTCTGATATAATGCATTTGGGGTGCACCCTGGGGATGGGGAATTTTTAGAACTTCCTGGGCAATTCTGATGTGCATTCAAGATTGAGAACCACTACTCTAGACCCACTAGAGAATTTCTGGACATGGGTCGTAGAACTTACCAGGCCTTCTCAGCTCCTCCAAGTGATGTGTAAACATAATAAATTATAAGAATATAAAAAATGTCTGTGATTTATGTGTACCTGAAAAGGATACATAAAGTTGTCATAAAGGATACATAAAGTTTGTCATAAAGTTGACAAAATCCAGTATCCTTCTAACATTAGTCTCCCCCCACAGAAAAGGAGAACGAATTCAATGGTAGATATGATCATGTTAAATATCTCTTTAGACTGCCTTAGTGTTATCAAAGGTTGTCTTTGTAATTTATCTCATTTAATATGACCACAACTCTGTGAGGTAGTCTTATGACAATCAATTTAAATTTAATGCAAATTTAGATTCAGGGCTTTTGACTCACCCAAGATGAAATTAGCTACTTAAGTCATGAAATCAGAACACAAGAATCCCAAATTTCTTCCTGAAATATCTGCTTTTTCTTCTGTATACACAATGACCATATTTCTTAGAAGGAAATCATAGTTCCTAGCCTGATAAATGCACGAGACTTGAAAATACTCACATTTCATATTCATGGCCTCTCCATCTTCCTCATTAGACAGTTTAAAATAATGGTTTCAGAAACAATAACATCTACCTGGTGCATAGTACATGTCACAGTGGACAGTGTTTTCACAAGGAAGACCCATACAATATAAACCGAATGATATAACAGGCACAATTTATTTATAGAACATTCATTTTGATCCATGATTCCCAGTGCCCAGCACAGAGCAGAAAAAGAGAGATGGTGCAATCGATACTTCTTAAATAAAGGAATGATGTGTGTCACCTCTGGGTCAAGTTTCTTTCCTTTAAACTTTCTAATTTCAAAATAACTCTAGATTCACAGGAAGTTGCCAGGAAAAGTGTACAGGAAGGGTCCATGCCCCCTTCACCCAGCCTTTCCTACTGGTAACATCCTGTGTAACTCTAATGTAATATTAAAAGCAGGAAATTGACGTTGGTATAATCCATAGAGTGCATTCATATTTTACAAGCACTCGTGTGTGTGTGTGTGTGTGTGTGTGTGTGTGTGTGTCTTTCTATGGAACTTCGTCCTATAGGTAGCTTCATGCAGTGGTAATGGTACCGCCCCAATCAAGTCACCCACGCTGTTCTGTCACCAACGCTGCAGCCTTATAGTCACAACTTCCCTCTCAACCTTAACCCCTGCCAACCACTAATCTATTTGCCACATCTACAATTCTGCTGTTTCAAGAATGTCGTGTAAGTGGAATCATACAGTATGTAATCTTCTGGGATCAGCTTTTTTCACTCAGCACAATGCCTTTGAGATTCATCAAATGTGTTGCATATATCAATAGTTTATTGCTTTTTATTGCTGAGTAGTATCCCATAGTACAGATATATCACTGTTTGTTTAACAATTAACCCACTGAAGGACATGTGGGTTGGTTCCAAGTTTGGGCTATTATGAGTAATAAAGCCGCTATGAACATTCACGAGCAAGTTTTTGAATGCACATGCGTTTTCATTTCGCTGGCATAAATGCCCATGAGCTAAGCATTTTAATAAGCGGGTGACCCTCCTCCAGTCTCCCTCCCTGACACAGTGAGACGCAGATGACAGCAGGGCGCTCGGACTAACAGTCACAAAATGGAAGGAGCCTGGTTTCCGAATCACCGGGCGCAGGACAGCCTCCTGTGGCTCAGGAATAGCCACCATGGCTGGTAGGCAGCCAGAAATAAACTTTCATTGTGCCTGGGTCTTACAGAAGTTTAGCCTACTTTGTCTAAACAACTAACAATCTAAATGAAGTCCAACGAATACAATACATTCTAACCCAAGGATGAAATAGATTTTTTTTGTAAATTACATTCAAAAAACAATATTTGAAAATTGTAACTATTTTGTTAGTTTATAAAACATTATTTACTATATTTACTTATTTATAAAATAAAATCACCATCCTGCATTACCACAGCTCTACTATGGGTTGGGCAGGTAATTCCCCACCTTAAGTGATTCCCCAAACAGGATGGCTTGATATTTGTGCCTTCCTCGAATATGATTCTCCCACCAGACTGCCTCTGCAACTGCCCTCCGGGTTCCCAGCACAGTGGGTCCCAGACTTCAGATGCACCCAGGTTCACCTGAAAGGTTGTTACAACCAGACTGCAGGGCCCCACCCCCAGAGTTGCTGGTCCATTTGCATTTTTAACGAGTTTCCCCAGGGTGATACCAAAGCCCTTGGTCTAGGAGACACATGTTGAGAACCACTGACCTAGAAAATCAGGAAAATAAACTTTCAATGTTTTCAAACCCAAGCGGCAAGACCCTGAAAGCCTACATACATGAGTGTGTCTCTAATGAGCAAGGAAGCTGCATTAGCTAGCCAGACTTAACAGCGCCTACTTTGGCTTCGAGGAACTGGGTTTTGCTCTCATTGTCTGTTATCGTTTGTTATGTTTTCCACTTGCTTCCAGCTTCTCATGGAATCTTGTCAGTCAGACTTAAAGGTTACCGCCTCAAACCTCTTCGCAAGGCAAGAAACTCTACGTCCCAAAGAAGCAAGCAGCCCGCTCTGTTCAACACTTCCAGGGAGGGGTAATTCAGCCTTGTGTTGTTTTCAGAGAGTTGACACCATCCGATGGGAAAAGGCTAGTTCGGTGCTACTTTAAAATGATGTGAATTATGACCCAAACTCAGACCTGGGAGAATGAAACCATCTTAGTGTCCCCCAACAGCTTTTTGAAAGGAATCTTTAGAATCTTCTTACTTTTTTTCTATTACATGTTATTCGGAATAAGAGAAAATAAAGTCATTTAAAAAGAGTCAAAACATTTTTTTAGTAGGATCAGCAGAGCCTTGTGATAAAGTGAGGCACAGGAGACTGGGCTGGAATCATTGTCTTCCACTGATGAGTCATTATGTAATTACTCTTAGCCCCAACTTCCTCACTTGCAATATGGGAATAAAAGTGTGTCCCTTACTACTCACAGGTGTACCACATCAAATATTGTATATCAAAGCACTTTCCAAACTAGGATAATCAACTCATTAGCTATTAATAGCCTAATTATTCATACTATCACTTTTATTTAAGGAATATATATTCTTACAGTGTTTCCAATAATACTTTCATCTCTGAGTCAAACACCCATAAATTTCTGGTATATTAATCCTCTTTTGCCTCCTCTTGCATTTCTTTTAAAGATTTTATTTCTTTAATTGAGAGAGAAACAGAGATAGCAACAGAGAGCATGACCGAGCAGTAACTGGAAGAGAGGGAGAAGCGAGCACCCCACTGAACACGGAGCCTGAGACATGGGGCTCCATCCCAGGACCCTGGGATCATGACCTGAGCCAAAGGCAGACAATTAATCGACTGAGCCACTCAGGCAGCCCTCCTCTTGGATTTTTTTAATGCAACATCATTAATCAGAGATGTCTGTCTCCTGAGAATTTCAAAATAACCATAATGTTCCCTACCTCTCTTAACCTCTCACAGCTGTTCCTAATGATGGCTACCCCAAAAGTAAGCCAGCCTTGGTATGAACAGAAGCCTAGCCTGACAGGATACTAGCAGCTCTCTTTCTGATAGAGGGTGACTGAAATATTTTCAGTGCCCTCCCTTACCTCTTCCTGCCTATATTAATATCAGATTTGCCTTGCTTCTCTGCGCCTTTCCCACAACCCGCTTGAAGGTCTAACCCTTCCCAAAGCCCTAAAGAGATCTAACATTAATCCCATTTGCCCTGCACCCCAAAAAAGGAGCACTGGGACACCCCCACATCAGGCCTCTTGCTCAGCAGGAAATCTGCTTCTCTCTCTCTCCTTCTGCCCCTCCCCACTACACAATCTCTCTCTCTCAAATGGATAATTTTAATAATTATCTTAATAATCTTAATAAATCTTAATAAAATCTTAATAAAAAAAGGAGCACTGAGGAAGGCATTTTCCCCTCCTCCCTATTTCTGTCAATAAGTCCTACAAAATACCCAAAGGATGCCCACCTTTTTGGTCCAGACCCTTAGGTACGGACTTTGGTTCCCTCCCTGCAGAGCAGAATGGAATGTCTTTTTAACCTCCCCAGGAGGGTTCCTCACTGCTTCTCGGATTGCACCAGCACCCTATCCTTCAACAATGGGTGTAGCTCCCACTCTCCCCACCTCTGCTTAGGAGAAGCTCTGCGCTGGCCAAGCATACGGTTCACTTCATCTCTGCCCCACCTTGCCGAAGTGTGTCCTCACTTTCTATCTGGATGACCTAGGCTAAGTCACTTCCCAGACTTGCCCTTTGACCCTCAGCCTAGCCAGTGGTGGGATGGGGTGGCTCTAGTATGCCACTGTTCCTGCACCCCATCCCCCTCCTGCTTTACTGCTAGCTTCTCCTCTGCCAGTCTTCCCTTGGCCCGGGTTGGAAGGGCTACCCACCCCTGCTGGAGACTAATACTCGATAGGCTGTTTTGCAACTGGTTATCTTTGGGGCTACTAATTCACTTTCGGCTGCTCTGCTTTATTAGGCCAATCTCCTATAATTTTTCAGTGCTTTCAGCATGTTCAGACCAATGACATGAATAAGTCCACAATCTGTGTGAATTTCCCCTTCTCCTCTCCACAGCACCTTGACCTCTAGTGACCACTCCTGACAACCCATGTTGTCAAGGAAAGCACCTGTCAATTTCAATCACTGAAGCCTTGTTAGAGCCAGATTGCAGGGTCCCACTCCCAGAGTTGGTGATTCATTTGCATTTCCAACAAGTTTCCCAGGTGCTGTTCTGGGCAACCAGTTAATTGAGAACCAGTAAATGGTTAAAAGAAAAACTAATGAGGAACCAAGGTTTTCTAGAAGCATATTTGCCTATTTCACTAGGTGGATTTCCACATTCCTACACAGAAATCCAATCCAAAAATTTTAAGGGTAAACGTGCTTATGATAAACTGTTTAATACTCTGACTGCCAGTCAATTCTAGAGCACAAATAATCCCATCAAACGCACAGGCAGTTTCAAGAGGAAAAAAGTGACCATGGATAAAGCTGCCTCAGAAGTACATTCATTCACGTTAGCAATCATAATTTGTTTCTAGTAAAAATTAGAGCCCCACTCATCTTGCCTAGTTAGTTCCCTCCCAAGTGCACTTTCTCAAACGTTATAACTTGACCCTGAAGGCAAGGATGAAGTCAGCACCAGGGACATCAGAAAGAGTGCAAGGCATTAATCCATACTTAATGTCTTTCTTCTCATTTTGCAAAATTCCAAAGCTAGAGAATATTAAAGTGAATACCAGTGTGCCCTTCCCCTAGATTCATCAATTATTATTTGCCGCATTTGCTTTCTCTCTCTCCATATATTTTTTCCTTTCAATTGCATCTTCTGAGAATAAAAATATTTTCCTAAATAACTACAAAACCATTATTGCACTTAAGAAGACCAACATTACTTTGATTTATGATCTGTGAGATAGTCTACATTCAAATTATTCCAGTTCCTCCGAAGCCCCAAAATGTCTTTTATAGTTATCTCTCCTTTTCATTTTTAATCCAGTGTCAAAATTTCATGCACTGCATTTAGTTCTTTGGTTTCTCTAAATCATTTGGGGTTTTTTTAAAGATTTTATTTATTTATTTGAGAGACAGAGACAGGATAAGCAGGAGGGGCAGAGGGAGAGGGAGAGAGAGAATACCAAGCAGACTCCACACTGAGCATGGAGCCCAACATGGGGCTTGATCCCAGGACCCTGAGATCATGACCTGACCCGAAACCAACAGTTGGGCACTTAACCAACTGTACCACTCAGGTGCCCCTAAATCTTTTTAATTTAAATATGCCTTCTGTTCTTTGTGTGTTTCATGTTATTATTATTATTTTTTTAAATCCAGGCCAGTTGTATGTCACAATATCCCATTTTCTGGATTTGTCTGATTGTTTCCCCATGATCAGATTCAGTTTAACATATTTGGCAAGAATATTACCTAGGTGATATTACATCAAATCTGGAGACATGTAATATCAGATTGTTCTACTACTGGTGGTACTAAGTTTGATCACATGGATAAGGTGACCTGTCCTGTACAGGTACAAAATTTTTCACTTTATACGAATGTAAGTAATCTACAAGGAGATACTTTGAGACCATGTGAATACCCTATTCCCAGCCACCTTTCTCCAAAAGGATTAGTATTAACTGATGATACTTGATGGATTGATTATTGAATTGAGGGTTGCAAATCTGTGATTTTCTTATTTAATCTCTTCTTCCATAATTATTAGCATTCTTTTAATAAAAGGATCTTCTAATAAAGGGATTCTTCTAAAAAGGGATTTGTCTATACACATATAGGAATATATATACAAATGTACATATATACTACTACAGACTCATGCTTTTATTTTTTATTTAATGTGTTACAATCCAATATCATATTTATTATTTTTTGATGTTCGCATTGTCCAAATTTAGCCAATTATATGTGCTTCATGCCAATTCCTAAAGGCGGACATATTCTCACTTTCATTAGTGTCTTGTGGAGTTGCTTAAATTTTTCGTTGAACTCTCACTTTAAATGGATTTTGATATTTTTCTATGAGAAACAATTTACGTAGCTTAGGTAGGTGGGTAAGTTAGTGATCATTTGAAAATAGCTTAAATCACAATAGTCCGGGCGAGTATACCTGGAAATGCGGGCATACAATATGATAGTGTGTTTGAAAACAAGTAGTTCTTTAATTCCATTTTAGTAGGGTTTATTTCAGGTTCCTTTAAATAAAACTTCTAACACTAATAGCAAAGTAGTATTAAAAATTGAAAATTACCCAGAATCTCACCACCTCTAAATTACCTTGTCCATTTTAAGTCACCTCTATGGATTTTACATTGTTGTGAGAATAATACATACTATTATTTGTTGTTTTCACCTAATAAATAGTAACATTTAATTTTTCAGAGGAACCAGACATAAAATTCAGTGATATATGGAGTTTCAGAGCATGTATCATAAAACCAAACCCTACCACAGCCTACATTTTTTAAATTATTAATTAATATTTATTATAAAAGCAATTCAGACACATGACAAAAAGAAAATGAAAAAGTCTAAGAAGAGATATATTGAAATCACATTTTCCTTCTACTCAAGACTGTCTCTCCCTCTTCAAAACCATCTACCTTTACAGCTTCTTGAGAAAGGAATTCCAGAAATTTCAAATTCATAAACATCAATGTGGCTAAATCCTTTGTTGTTGTTGCTAAAGAAAGCGGACACATGAAAAAATGTTCAACATCATTAGCCATCAGGTAAATTCAAATCAAAACCACACTGAGATACCACCTTACGCCAGTAAGAATGGCAAAAATGGACAAGGCAAGAAACAACAAATATTGGAGAGGATGTGGAGAAAGGGGAACCCTCTTATGCTGTTGGTGGGAATGCAAGCTGGTACAGCCACTTTGGAAAACAGTGTGGAGGTTCCTCAAAAAGTTAAAGATAGAGCTACCCTATGACCCAGCAATTGCACTACTGGGTATTTACCCCAAAGATACAGACGTAAGTGAAGAGAAGGGCCATATGCACCCCAATGTTCATAGCAGCATTGTCCACAGTAGCTAAATTGTGGAAGGAGCCGAGATGCCCTTCCACAGACGAATGGATAAGGAAGTTGTGGTCCATATATACAATGGAATATTACTCAGCCATCAGAAAGAACGATTACCCAACATTTGCAGCAACATGGACGGGACTGGAGGAGATTATGCTAAGTGAAATTAGTCAAGCAGAGAAGGACAATTATCATATGGTTTCACTCATTTATGGAACATAAGAAATAATAGGGAGATCAGTAGGAGAAGGAAGGGAAGAATGAAGGGGGGTAAACAGAAGGGGGAATGAACCACGAGAGACTATGGACTCTGGGAAACAAACTGAGGGCTTCAGAGGGGAGGGGGAAGGGGGATTGGGATAGGCTGGTGATGGGTATTAAGGAGGGCACGTATTGCATGGAGCACTGGATGTTATACGCAAACAATGAATCATGGAACACTACATCAAAAACTAAGGGTGTGCTGTATAGGGATTAACATAACATAATAAAAAAATTTTTTAAATAAAAATTAAATTAAATTTTTTAAAAAAAGCAGAATTTCTAACAGCCAGTGTTCTGAATTTAACTGGTTCCCCAAATGGAATCTGAGGAAATTTCACTTCCCATCAGCACACCCCCCGGTAGCTAACCCTCTTTAATGGATACATGCCTAGTTTTTCACCATAATTTATTTAACCAGTTTTCATTTCTTTCTTTGGCTGTTTTTTACCATTTCTGGCCATGGTGCAATAAACATAAGTGTGCATGGACACAGATGGGAGTACCCATTTAGAATAAATATCTAGGGGTGCCTGGGTGGCTCAGTCATTAAACGTCTGCCTTCGGCTCAGGACGTGATCCCAGGGTCCTTGGATCAAGCCCCACATCAGGCTCCCTGTTCCGCTGGGAGCTTGCTTCTTCCTCTCCCACTCCCCCTGCTTGTGTTCCCTCTCTCGCTGGCTGTCTCTCTGTCAAGTAAATAAATAAAATCTTTTTAAAAAAAGAATAAATATCTAATAAAAATACTAGGTCAAATATCAGAGTGGATTTTAATCTGAGAGATATTGTCAGTTACCTCTTCCCCTACATCCTTAGTGATACTATAAAGTAGCAAAATTTCAATCTCTGCCATATCCCAATGTGATAAGTGAAAATTAAGTTTAATTTCTTTCAATAGGAGGATGAGCATTTTTCTTATTTATGAATACTTCATATTTTTGTCAATCACCATCTTTGTGATTTTTCATTGAATTATGTCTTTCCTTTATGATTTTGTAAGAACTCTTTTTAAAGAGGAAATTAGAGTTTTATCAGTTGCATAAGTGAAGGCATATCTTTTCCCCTAGTCTGTTGTTTATCTTTTGATTGCTTATAGCATGTTTTGCATACGTAGTCAAAATAATCACTGTCTAGCAAGACAGTGATTTACTGATTAAGAGAGTTTTCCTGGGGCACCTGGCTGGTTCAGGCAGTAGAGCATGTGGCTCTTGATTTCAGGGTCTCGAGTTCAAGGCCCATGTTGGGCATGAAGCTTACTTAAAAAAGGAAAGAGAGAATTTCCCTACTGGTTATTAAAAATTTTGGTAACATTTCGAAGATTTATTTATTTATTTTAGAGGGGGAGGAGCAGAGAGAGAAAATCCTAAGCAGGCTCCATACCCAGCACAGAGCCTGAAGTGGGGCTCGATCTCATAACCCTGAGACCACGACCTGAGCTGAAATCAAGCTTAACCAACTGAACCACCCAGGTGACCCTCATATTTTTATATTACAGTACTTTATCCATGGAAGTTTAACATAAAGAATGATTATAGCAACTTTGTTTTCCCAAATGCCCAGCCAATTTAATACCATTTATTAAATTCCCTGCACTACTTTGAAATGTCACCCACATTTCATACGAAATTCTCACGTGGATTTGATGTATGTCTCTATTTGGTTCCATTTATTTCTGTCTCTGTTTCTATCCCAGAACTATTTTTATTATGGTAGATTTAAATATGTACTGGGTCTAGGAGGTACACCTGCCTTTTCCACTTAGACTTAAGGACTTGAGCCCTAGAGCCAAACTTGCCTGGGTTCAAATCCTGCCTCTGCCACTTACTGTGAGACCTTGGCAAGTTACATAGATCTCTCTGTGCCTCCCTTTCCTAATTTGTAATAGGGATAATAATAATAAAAACTACTCTGTAGGGATATGAGGAGACATAACTGATATAATTTATACAGAATGGCTATAATTGTGCCTGGTAAAGAGTAATTTTTAAATAAATGTTAAACTTTTTCTTTCCAAAAGATTTCCTGGCTATTCTCGGACTTTCATTTCTTTCTATGACCATCAGGACTGATTTGCCTACATTCAAAGCTTCTGTAGGTAACCAGCCTCAAAGATGGTCCCTGGTGATCCATGACTCCTAGAATTCATGCCCTTAGATAATCTCACTTTAAATAGTATTGTTCTGTGCGCCCAATAGGATTCTGCAGAAGTAACAGTGTGTGACATTCAAAACTAGGTCATAAAAGACATTGCCTCTTCCACATTACCCTCTCTCTTGGATCACTCACTCTGGGAGAAGTGACTGTCATGTTGTGAAAACATGTAAGCAGCCTCTGGAGAGACTCACATGGGAGGAACTGAGGCTTCTTGCCAACAACCATGGTCATGAAAACTAATCATCTTAGCGAATCTTCCAGCCCAAGTCATGCCCACACATGACTGCTGTCTTGCCAACAACTTCATAAGAGACTCCAACTCAAAACCACCCACCTAAACTGTCCCCAAATTCCTGACACACAGAAACTGTGTGAATTAATAAACACTTATTGTTGTTCTCAGTCAGTAAATTTGGGGTTATTTGTTATGCTGCAATATATAACTAATACATCTTCTTATTGGCAATTTTATTGGGAAAGCACTGAATTTATAGACTCATTTATAGAGAGCTGACCTCTTCACAATATTGAACATTCTTATGCAAGTAGAACTTCTGTCTTTCCAATGAGTCAAGATTTTAAGAAAGAAAGAAAGAAAGAAAGAAAGAAAGAAAGAAAGAAAGAAAGA
>NC_048224.1:126726807-126874339 GCF_002007445.2 Ailuropoda melanoleuca | reverse complement strand
AAGATTTTATTTATTTATTTGAGAGACAGAGACAGGATAAGCAGGAGGGGCAGAGGGAGAGGGAGAGAGAGAATACCAAGCAGACTCCACACTGAGCATGGAGCCCAACATGGGGCTTGATCCCAGGACCCTGAGATCATGACCTGACCCGAAACCAACAGTTGGGCACTTAACCAACTGTACCACTCAGGTGCCCCTAAATCTTTTTAATTTAAATATGCCTTCTGTTCTTTGTGTGTTTCATGTTATTATTATTATTTTTTTAAATCCAGGCCAGTTGTATGTCACAATATCCCATTTTCTGGATTTGTCTGATTGTTTCCCCATGATCAGATTCAGTTTAACATATTTGGCAAGAATATTACCTAGGTGATATTACATCAAATCTGGAGACATGTAATATCAGATTGTTCTACTACTGGTGGTACTAAGTTTGATCACATGGATAAGGTGACCTGTCCTGTACAGGTACAAAATTTTTCACTTTATACGAATGTAAGTAATCTACAAGGAGATACTTTGAGACCATGTGAATACCCTATTCCCAACCACCTTTCTCCAAAAGGGTTAGTATTAACTGATGATACTTGATGGATTGATTATTGAATTGAGGGTTGCAAATCTGTGATTTTCTTATTTAATCTCTTCTTCCATAATTATTAGCATTCTTTTAATAAAAGGATCTTCTAATAAAGGGATTCTTCTAAAAAGGGATTTGTCTATACACATATAGGAATATATATACAAATGTACATATATACTACTACAGACTCATGCTTTTATTTTTTATTTAATGTGTTACAATCCAATATCATATTTATTATTTTTTGATGTTCGCATTGTCCAAATTTAGCCAATTATATGTGCTTCATGCCAATTCCTAAAGGCGGACATATTCTCACTTTCATTAGTGTCTTGTGGAGTTGCTTAAATTTTTCGTTGAACTCTCACTTTAAATGGATTTTGATATTTTTCTATGAGAAACAATTTACGTAGCTTAGGTAGGTGGGTAAGTTAGTGATCATTTGAAAATAGCTTAAATCACAATAGTCCGGGCGAGTATACCTGGAAATGCGGGCATACAATATGATAGTGTGTTTGAAAACAAGTAGTTCTTTAATTCCATTTTAGTAGGGTTTATTTCAGGTTCCTTTAAATAAAACTTCTAACACTAATAGCAAAGTAGTATTAAAAATTGAAAATTACCCAGAATCTCACCACCTCTAAATTACCTTGTCCATTTTAAGTCACCTCTATGGATTTTACATTGTTGTGAGAATAATACATACTATTATTTGTTGTTTTCACCTAATAAATAGTAACATTTAATTTTTCAGAGGAACCAGACATAAAATTCAGTGATATATGGAGTTTCAGAGCATGTATCATAAAACCAAACCCTACCACAGCCTACATTTTTTAAATTATTAATTAATATTTATTATAAAAGCAATTCAGACACATGACAAAAAGAAAATGAAAAAGTCTAAGAAGAGATATATTGAAATCACATTTTCCTTCTACTCAAGACTGTCTCTCCCTCTTCAAAACCATCTACCTTTACAGCTTCTTGAGAAAGGAATTCCAGAAATTTCAAATTCATAAACATCAATGTGGCTAAATCCTTTGTTGTTGTTGCTAAAGAAAGCGGACACATGAAAAAATGTTCAACATCATTAGCCATCAGGTAAATTCAAATCAAAACCACACTGAGATACCACCTTACGCCAGTAAGAATGGCAAAAATGGACAAGGCAAGAAA
Source organism: Ailuropoda melanoleuca (assembly GCF_002007445.2). Classification (NCBI taxonomy): domain Eukaryota; kingdom Metazoa; phylum Chordata; class Mammalia; order Carnivora; family Ursidae; genus Ailuropoda; species Ailuropoda melanoleuca. The sequence continues at coordinate 126,872,577 of NC_048224.1, read as the reverse complement.
CAACAAATATTGGAGAGGATGTGGAGAAAGGGGAACCCTCTTATGCTGTTGGTGGGAATGCAAGCTGGTACAGCCACTTTGGAAAACAGTGTGGAGGTTCCTCAAAAAGTTAAAGATAGAGCTACCCTATGACCCAGCAATTGCACTACTGGGTATTTACCCCAAAGATACAGACGTAGTGAAGAGAAGGGCCATATGCACCCCAATGTTCATAGCAGCATTGTCCACAGTAGCTAAATTGTGGAAGGAGCCGAGATGCCCTTCCACAGACGAATGGATAAGGAAGTTGTGGTCCATATATACAATGGAATATTACTCAGCCATCAGAAAGAACGATTACCCAACATTTGCAGCAACATGGACGGGACTGGAGGAGATTATGCTAAGTGAAATTAGTCAAGCAGAGAAGGACAATTATCATATGGTTTCACTCATTTATGGAACATAAGAAATAATAGGGAGATCAGTAGGAGAAGGAAGGGAAGAATGAAGGGGGGTAAACAGAAGGGGGAATGAACCACGAGAGACTATGGACTCTGGGAAACAAACTGAGGGCTTCAGAGGGGAGGGGGAAGGGGGATTGGGATAGGCTGGTGATGGGTATTAAGGAGGGCACGTATTGCATGGAGCACTGGATGTTATACGCAAACAATGAATCATGGAACACTACATCAAAAACTAAGGGTGTGCTGTATAGGGATTAACATAACATAATAAAAAAATTTTTTAAATAAAAATTAAATTAAATTTTTTAAAAAAAGCAGAATTTCTAACAGCCAGTGTTCTGAATTTAACTGGTTCCCCAAATGGAATCTGAGGAAATTTCACTTCCCATCAGCACACCCCCCGGTAGCTAACCCTCTTTAATGGATACATGCCTAGTTTTTCACCATAATTTATTTAACCAGTTTTCATTTCTTTCTTTGGCTGTTTTTTACCATTTCTGGCCATGGTGCAATAAACATAAGTGTGCATGGACACAGATGGGAGTACCCATTTAGAATAAATATCTAGGGGTGCCTGGGTGGCTCAGTCATTAAACGTCTGCCTTCGGCTCAGGACGTGATCCCAGGGTCCTTGGATCAAGCCCCACATCAGGCTCCCTGTTCCGCTGGGAGCTTGCTTCTTCCTCTCCCACTCCCCCTGCTTGTGTTCCCTCTCTCGCTGGCTGTCTCTCTGTCAAGTAAATAAATAAAATCTTTTTAAAAAAAGAATAAATATCTAATAAAAATACTAGGTCAAATATCAGAGTGGATTTTAATCTGAGAGATATTGTCAGTTACCTCTTCCCCTACATCCTTAGTGATACTATAAAGTAGCAAAATTTCAATCTCTGCCATATCCCAATGTGATAAGTGAAAATTAAGTTTAATTTCTTTCAATAGGAGGATGAGCATTTTTCTTATTTATGAATACTTCATATTTTTGTCAATCACCATCTTTGTGATTTTTCATTGAATTATGTCTTTCCTTTATGATTTTGTAAGAACTCTTTTTAAAGAGGAAATTAGAGTTTTATCAGTTGCATAAGTGAAGGCATATCTTTTCCCCTAGTCTGTTGTTTATCTTTTGATTGCTTATAGCATGTTTTGCATACGTAGTCAAAATAATCACTGTCTAGCAAGACAGTGATTTACTGATTAAGAGAGTTTTCCTGGGGCACCTGGCTGGTTCAGGCAGTAGAGCATGTGGCTCTTGATTTCAGGGTCTCGAGTTCAAGGCCCATGTTGGGCATGAAGCTTACTTAAAAAAGGAAAGAGAGAATTTCCCTACTGGTTATTAAAAATTTTGGTAACATTTTGAAGATTTATTTATTTATTTTAGAGGGGGAGGAGCAGAGAGAGAAAATCCTAAGCAGGCTCCATACCCAGCACAGAGCCTGAAGTGGGGCTCGATCTCATAACCCTGAGACCACGACCTGAGCTGAAATCAAGCTTAACCAACTGAACCACCCAGGTGACCCTCATATTTTTATATTACAGTACTTTATCCATGGAAGTTTAACATAAAGAATGATTATAGCAACTTTGTTTTCCCAAATGCCCAGCCAATTTAATACCATTTATTAAATTCCCTGCACTACTTTGAAATGTCACCCACATTTCATACGAAATTCTCACGNGTCTCTCCCTCTTCAAAACCATCTACCTTTACAGCTTCTTGAGAAAGGAATTCCAGAAATTTCAAATTCATAAACATCAATGTGGCTAAATCCTTTGTTGTTGTTGCTAAAGAAAGCGGACACATGAAAAAATGTTCAACATCATTAGCCATCAGGTAAATTCAAATCAAAACCACACTGAGATACCACCTTACGCCAGTAAGAATGGCAAAAATGGACAAGGCAAGAAACAACAAATATTGGAGAGGATGTGGAGAAAGGGGAANCATGGATTTGACCTATGTCTCTATTTGGTTCCATTTATTTCTGTCTCTGTTTCTATCCCAGAACTATTTTTATTATGGTAGATTTAAATATGTACTGGGTCTAGGAGGTACACCTGCCTTTTCCACTTAGACTTAAGGACTTGAGCCCTAGAGCCAAACTTGCCTGGGTTCAAATCTTGCCTCTGCCACTTACTGTGAGACCTTGGCAAGTTACATAGGTCTCTCTGTGCCTCCCTTTCCTAATTTGTAATAGGGATAATAATAATAAAAACTACTCTGTAGGGATATGAGGAGGCATAACTGATATAATTTATACAGAATGGCTATAATTGTGCCTGGTAAAGAGTAATTTTTAAATAAATGTTAAACTTTTTCTTTCCAAAAGATTTCCTGGCTATTCTCGGACTTTCATTTCTTTCTATGACCATCAGGACTGATTTGCCTACATTCAAAGCTTCTGTAGGTAACCAGCCTCAAAGATGGTCCCTGGTGATCCATGACTCCTAGAATTCATGCCCTTAGATAATCTCACTTTAAATAGTATTGTTCTGTGCGCCCAATAGGATTCTGCAGAAGNGTTCAAAGCTTCTGTGGTAACCAGCCTCAAAGATGGTCCCTGGTGATCCATGACTCTTAGAATTCATGCCCTTAGATAATCTCACTTTAAATAGTATTGTTCTGTGCGCCCAATAGGATTCTGCAGAAGTAACAGTGTGTGACATTCAAAACTAGGTCATAAAAGACATTGCCTCTTCCACATTACCCTCTCTCTTGGATCACTCACTCTGGGAGAAGTGACTGTCATATTGTGAAAACATGTAAGCAGCCTCTGGAGAGACTCACAGGGGAGGAACTGAGGCTTCTTGCCAACAACCATGGTCATGAAAACTAATCATCTTAGCGAATCTTCCAGCCCAAGTCATGCCCGCACATGACTGCGGTCTTGCCAACAACTTCATAAGAGACTCCAACTCAAAACCACCCACCTAAACTGTCCCCAAATTCCTGACACACAGAAACTGTGTGAATTAATAAACACTTATTGTTGTTCTCAGTCAGTAAATTTGGGGTTATTTGTTATGCTGCAATATATAACTAATACATCTTCTTATTGGCAATTTTATTGGGAAAGCACTGAATTTATAGACTCATTTATAGAGAGCTGACCTCTTCACAATATTGAACATTCTTATGCAAGTAGAACTTCTGTCTTTCCAATGAGTCAAGATTTTAAGAAAGAAAGAAAGAAAGAAAGAAAGAAAGAAAGAAAGAAAGAAAGAGAAAGAAAGAAAGAAAAAACTAGTAGACATTGTAAGTCTTGTTCATCTATGCCTGATACATTTCTCATATAATTTTTGTTGCTATTATACTTCTATTTTATTCCTTAAACTGTACTGATACTATCAATTGTAATGCTATTAATCATCTATTAATTTGCTGAATTCAGCCAACTTGCTGAATTTTGTCATTTTTCTAGGAGCTAGACAACTGATGGTTTTGGATTTCTCAAGTATGTAATCATAACATCTACAGATAATGATAACATTGCCCCATATTTTCCTTTTCATAGCTATTTTTTCTTTATAGCTATTATTTTTTAATTGCCTTGGCTGAAGTAATAAATATTAGTGCTAATATATATTATGGCAAAAGACATTATAAGCTCTTAATATTTATCAGTTTGGTTTCTTCCATTATTCTGACCATCCTTTTTTAAAACTATTTATTTATTTGAGAGAGAGACAGAGAGAGAAAGAGCACAAGCAGGGGGAGATGCAGAGGGAGAGGGAGAAGCAGTCTTCCCGCAGAGCGCAGAGCAGGACTAGGGTCTTCAACCCAGGACCCTGAGATCACGACCTGAGTCAAAGTCAGATGCTCAACCGAGTGAGCCACCCAGGCACCCCCATTATTCTGAACATTCTTGCAGTTAAAGAATGCCATCTTCCCCAGTTGGGTTGAAATGGTTAACATTTTTATTTTATAACATCTCATTTTAATAGAAATATTAATAATTAATTTTTCTAATTATACCAAATCAAACCTTGCTTTCAAGTTCTTAATAATATGACTTAAAAAGATGACTAAAAGATGCTAGTCATTGTCACAGTTCACAATCTTTCACTTGCTCTTCTTAATCCTACTTGACCTTTAACCAAAAGATCTGATTATGTTCCTAACCCATGGGAAGTAGAAATCAGTTCTACAGAAATAAATAAAAACATGCTTCTCAGTGAAACATGTTAACATAAAAGGGAGCAAGATCTTGAGATTGCTGAGAAAAAAAAAAGAAATCTTCCCAAATAAACTTTCCTATTAATAACTTTCAAAAGTAATGCAATTTCTGAAATATTTAAGTTGAAAAACAACTTCCAGATGAAACAGGACAAGGAGGAAGCAATGGGGAACATCTTTGAGACCCAGGAAAATGAGAACACTACAGGGTAACTGGTAAATTGATTTTTAATAATGTTAGAAGCTTGCAAATGCTCTCTCTTCATTGTGCTGCACTAACAGAATACATTAGCAGGCGCTAAAATGCCCTCCAAGGATTTTCGATTTCTTTATTATATCCATCCGAAGGAAAGGAAAGCCAAAATAACACCTAGGCAAGTAAAAAGTTCATTACTGCCTAGAATTGTTTAGTGTCAATTTTCCCCTTACCGATGTCTCACAGAAGAACATCTTGCACTTTATACAGAAGGCAAATGAACATGTAAGTTTCGAGCTGGAGACCCTGCACTTTACCGATTCTAATTCCAGAAATATCATCTTGCATATAAATGATAATTCTGCTTGAGAAGACCCTCTTCTGCGTTTCCCAGGCAAATGTTATGCCAAGACTTTCCAAAGTCTTATCACAATGCCACATTGATAAGCAGGTTTGATCAACACTAGCAGAATCATCTCTCACCAAGCATTATAGGATTTACGAGAGTAGAGACCGTGACAGTAACATGTAAGCTGGCTTTTTCTGTGCTTAACTTGGAACCACAGACATGTTCAGCTCAAACCTTTTCAAGTCTTAACATCTGTTATGAGCATGATGAAAAACAATAAGACTTGGGAAATTGGATTCATTTCAATACTAATTGCAGCGGCCTGACTCAGTGTAGCTACAGATTGACATGAATAATGGCAAGAACGAGAAAGACTATTTAATCCGGGCGAGGAAATTTGTGATTGTCGAGACTCTGAAGATTTGGGGTCTATCCTCAGGACACGGCATAATATTCTTTTCAAATACCCAACTAATCTCTTCAGAAGCACAGTGTAAGACTTATTACAGCACCTTCACCAACAACTAAGAAGAAAGGGTTTTATCTTCACTTCCTGTACCATCTGAACTGGGGTTAAATGATTTCCTTTAAAATAAATACTTCACTGATTTTCTGAACCCCCAATCACAACTCCAGTCAACATTTACACCAACATTATTTGGTTTTCAAGTGAATAGATTCCCTTTAGTCTGCTTAATAAACCTATCAAGGTCTTGGCATTAACAACTAAACTGAATTTCCTTTGGAAATTTTTCTCTTTCTCTTTTACTTCTGAACTGAAATGGACAAAGTGGTTTAAATTTTTGTCTTATGCCGCAATAAAGTTCAACAACACATATTTGAAAAATAAACTTGCTTTAGAGAAAGATGACTGGCAAGCTAAAACTTGTACCAAGCTACACCATCAATATACTTTCAGAAGCAGAAAGAATCTCGGTCTTCATGGGGTTGAAATATAATACCCCTGGATATTTCCTTTTTCAGAAGGTGTTGTGACATTTTATTTAAATTTTTGAGAACGTTATGCACTACTTTTGGAAAGAGTTGTTTGGAAAGGGAGAGAAATAAACTTAACCAAAGAACAATATGATTCTAAAACAAACAAACAGAACACCACCACAATACCTTCCTTAAAAATATAATACAGAACACACAAACACACTTGACTTGTGTATTTCAAATTATGGGAAAAAAGCTGAAAACCTAAGAACCCATTGTTCTAATTTTTAACTTTAACTCAGCAGCCCAAACCCCATTATTAACTCAGAAAATGTTAACTGAAAATTGTACTAATACTTTAAGAGTATTGCAAATTCAGAAAAAAATTAAAGTCAAACATTCGACCAAACAGGAAATCAAATCTTTCATCTAAGTTTACAAATTTCTATTTAGGAGCAACATAACATTTAGGGTATCATTGTCAGTGAAGGACAGATTGTTCCAGGATATAAACTGTCATGAAATTTTAATTTTTTGTAAACTCTAAATTTGTTGAATTTCTTTCCCTGTAGGTTGTCTGTATTCAAAGCAAGTGAAGAGCACGGGGTGTTGGATTCTAAGTGCTGAATCACTAAATTGTACACCTGAAACTAATATTACACTTTATGTTAACTAACTAGAATTTAAATAAAACCTTTTAAAAAAAACAAAGCATCCCTGGCTTTCATCTATAACATAAACCCAACTGCCACATGTGGCTAAGAACACTTTGATTAGTTACCAGGCTTTCCTTCACTTGTTCCTCCCTCTAAGCAATAAGTCCAATCTTCAAGAGCATGTGTGGCCAGAAGAGATCTAGACATCAGGAGACTGGCTGTTCCCAGAAGTGCCCACCGCTCTGAAGAGTGCCTTGGGAAATCAGTTGAGACTCTTCTGAACCTGGGCTGTTCTAACTGCCCTGGCTGTTCTCTGGGTGGCGAAATACATTCCTACAGTCCTCGTGAAGATAAGCGGAAGTTGCTCTGTGAGGGATGATGTTTCCGCCCAATCCACAAGTACACATGTTGGTTTCGGTAACCTTGACAAATAGTTCTTTGGGGGAAAATGCTATGGAAAGCATATTGGCCAATTAAGTCACATCAGAGTTAGGTTTCATTTTACATGGTTAATCATTGATTAGCACTATTTCAAATGCTGAAGCACCTGGAGGCACGTTCCCTCAGACCCACTAAATATGATACAACCCACAGCTTTCAGCGTTATGTGAAAAGCCATCACCTCCAGACGCTGAGTAACTGGGACTACAATAATAGGTCCTCCACCTGACTCTAATGGATTTTCAATGTTACACCTCCCTGGATGGCTTTCTCTTTTGCACAATCTATACTCAACATTCTTAAAATTTCTGATAGGGTGCTTGCTGTAATGCTTCCACAAAAGCAAGTGTTAGTAGTTTTCCATGGCCTGTAGATTTTCTGGGGCAAGCACCTCCTTCCACATTTTTGCTGACTCCGTTGGTAAGACTGCTCTGATTGCATTTTATTGACATTTAAATTTATTTATTTCTTCAACGATATACTTACTGAGTGCTTACTCTATACCAAAGAGCATCCTAGGTGCTAGAGATACTGGATAGATAAGAGATTTATACTCCTTGCCTTAATGGGCCTGAAGCCTATTGGGAGAGACCAATAATTAAATGATAGCTTTTCAGTATGAAAACTCTGGAATGGAGAGAACAGAGTGCTGGCACTCGTGGTGGGAAGGGAAAAGTGAAGGAGGGAGTCTGCTAAAGTATCTGGAGATGGTGTCATTCAGTTGAGATCTAAAAAGTGACTAGGAATGAAGAGATCTCCAAAAGGTGGCAGAGGATAGAACTGGAGTTTTTCTTAACCACAGAACTGTGTAATATATTCCATTCCCCTGAATTCCAAGTTCAAAAGCATCATGGTATCCCTGGCCAGCATCTTTTCTGATTATATTATTATTAGGTTAACTGTGATTCAGTCAGAAGGAAGAGATTTATGATAGATTCCAAATATTAGGGGATCCCGTAGTATAAAATTTAAAAATTCCCCCAAAGTACAAAGTTAGAATATGTACCCAGGGATGTGTTCATCAGGCAACCGGTTTAATTTATAAAATTCAATTTTCTGAACAATGGCTGATGAAACAATGATAATTTCATCAAGCCTGGGCTTTAGGGGGGAAAAGGCAGCAAGAAAACATAATGAGGCATGAATATGATTGAGATGAATGGTCAACCATGACATACTTTTGTTGGCAATGTCATCGTACATTTCACGACAGCATGGAAGCTTGGGCAGATAAATCCAGGCAAGCAAGCTATATCCTCTGTCTATTTCTACCTAACAAACTAGCACAAAACTGAAAGCAGCTTAAAACAATGAGGTTTGTTATCGCATCGTATCTGCACATCAGGAATCCAGGCACAGCTCATCTGGGTCCTCTGCCTCAGGACCTCTCGCAGGCTATAAGGAAGGTGTCGATGCTGGGGTCTAAGCTGTAGCCTTGACTTAAGAAAGACGCACTTCAAGCTTACGTAGTTGTTTTCAGGATTCCGTTCCTTGCTGGTTGTTGGCTGGAACCCACCCTCCGTTCTTGCCACAGGGACCTCTCCAATGTGACAGCTTACCTCACCAAAGCATACAAGCAGAAAAGCCAATAGAGTCCACTATGAAGACAGAAGTCACAATCTCTTGTAACCTAATCATGGGAGTGACATTCCTCCAACGTTACCATATTCTGTATGTTAGAAGAAGTTACTCAAGGGAAGGGGATTACACAAGGCCCATTAATACCCAGAGGCTGGGATTACGGGGGGGGGGGGGGGGGGGGGTGCAGGCATGTAACAGGCTATCTGCCTTGCCTGCTGACTGACGGTCCACTCTCAGTGTCACAGGTCAGGGTAAAATGTTCTCAAGTTTTCGTACATTTCTAATCCTCTAACAAGAATATACAAACACAGAATTACAGTACCTGTTTTTCTTGGGTTTGTTTTCTAAATAATATTTAGTATGGTCAAAGCACAGCTGGTTCCAACAAAGGATTTTATCATAGATAAGGAATCAAATATACCCGGTTGAACAATATGGTAAATACTGTCCTTTAGTACTCATGAAGGAAACAGTAGGAAATGGAAATGGTAAATATGGGTGTGGTGGAAATGAATTCTACCAGCCAAATAAAATTCTTGCACACCTAGTGGTTTTTGAAATCCATTAGCAATATAACATCCTCATGATGCTCCAATAAATAATACTGGGCACTAGATACACACACACACTCTTAAAAATTAATCCAGTCACTAAGACAAGCATACACACACACACACACACAAACACACACACACACACAACCTGTCTAGCCTGAAAACAACAATGCTCTGAAACAACGCTATGAATAGGAATGTTTCAGGTAAATTGCTAGAGGCTGTATTTTATTTTGTAAGTAATTGCATTTTTCAAGGATTGATGATAGCCTTATGAAAAACAAGGCACTATGAGCTCACTTTAAGGAAGAGTTCCTCCAAAGGCTGCCTACTTCAATGCAAATATATCTCTGAAACAAAACAAACAGGAAAATGTCTCTCAGCACCCCTCATTCTAGTGTGTTTCCCAAGTGCTGCCTTAATCCATGCTGTGGGGTGAGATTATTACTAACCCAAATGTTTCTTCAACAAGAAACCCGAAGATAATTTTACTAGAAAATGTGCCTCTATTCTATTACTTTGTTCGAATCTGATCCTCACACAATTGAAAAAGAACTTTCTGTCTGTCCTTATTATTTACATGCGGACAAGAAAATAATAAAGGAAAAAGCCAGAAGATCATGTCATAAAATTCCTCATCTAGGGGCGCCTGGCTGGCTCAGTCAGTTAAGCGTCTGACTCTTGATTTTGGCTCAGGTCATGATCCTGGGGTCATGGGATTGAGCCCTGCTTCAGGTTCCGTGCTCAGCATGGAGCCTGCTCAAGATTCTCTCCTTCTCCCTTTCTTTCTCCCTCTGCCCTTTCCCCGGCTCACACACTCTACATAAATAAAATCTTAAAAATTAAATAAATAGATAAATAAATAAATAAATAAATAAATAAATAAATAAATAAATGGAATTTCTCATCTATCTATGGGGAAAACAGGTGTTTTTATCATACTTCAAACAGCTGGCTCATCATATTGATTCTTAGGCTAGTGTTCCAGAAGACCAACGGCACTCTTCACAAGCAACAACCTTCATTAAACAGAAACACCCAGTGTGAAAGTAACATCAAAAGGAGGAACTGAAATACAAACTGAACACTTCTTTGTAGTAAAGGACAGTTCCGGGTCAGGATATGCTACTACCACAAGAGTGAATACAAATTCAATAAACACATACCAAAATGCAATATGCACACTCGCTATGTTTAAAAACTAGCCAATCAAATACAAAGAGAAAGAATAGTGGCAATGCATAGCCAAACCTATAAATATTCATTGGGCAAGACAGTGTCCTACAACACAAAGATCACAAGCTTTGGTGTTCCAACACAGTTGTTTGACCTTGGGCAACTCCTCTCAGTTTTGAGACTCAATCTAGGAAAAGATGACAATTTTACCTACACCTCACAGAAGACATTTAAATAAGTATCTCTTTCCTCCTGACTATTTCTTTAGTTGTTTTTCTTTTAATCATAAGTAAAATGTATGAATAAGGAGGGATTATATTGATTGTTGAAGACTTAGACAAATTACTATTTTCTCTGAGCCCCAATTTCCTCATCTGTAAAATGAGGATGAAAATAGTGCCTATCTTAGGACAATCTTATAGAGCTCTTATCAAGTGGTAATATTTTTTAAAGTCTTCATCTGGCACCTGTACACACACACACACACACACACACACACACACACACACACACACATAGTGTATGTTAAATAAAACAAAAATAAGTACAACATAATAAATTATGAATAAGAGATACTATGAATAAGGACTAACACAGAGGAAATAAGGGATATGGAAAGAAAATTAAAAGTTTAAGAGAAGGAAAAGTTAATGGGAGGTGTGATCATGAGAAAAATTACATTGCCCCCACTCCCTGACAAAGATGTCAATGTCTTATCTCCAAACCTATGAATGTGTCATGTGATATGGCAAAGGAGAATTAAGGTTGCTTATCAGCGACCCTAAAACAGAAATTACCCAGAGCATTATGTAGGTGGGCCCAATGTAATCATAAGGATCCTTAAAAATAAAGAGAGAGACATAAGAGGAGGTCAGCGTGATGCACCGTGCAGAGGGCTGGACCTTCCATTGCTGGCTTTGAAGATGGAAGAGGCTGCAAGCCAAGGAATGTGGGCAGTTTCTAGAAGCTGGAAAAAGCAAGAAAACAGATCCTCCTCTGGAACCTTAAGAAAAGAATGTAGTCTTGTTGGCACCTTGATTTTATCACAGTGAGAAAAGTGTTGGACTTCTGACATCTAGATTGCACATTTGTTTTGTTTTAAGCCATTAAGTCCGTAGTATTTCATTGCAGCAGCAACAGGAAAGGTACAGGAAGGGTGAGGAAAAGCAAGATAGCACATCTCTCAAGCAGCAAAGGAACAGATCATTGAGTGTGGTTGTCATTGATGATGAAGAAAAAGAAACCCCTTCTTTTAGCACACAATTCCCTTCGGATGAAAGGAAAAGTTCCATGACCCTTTGGCAGTTTGGCAGTTATGACAAGTCCCTTTAAGAGAAGAGAAAAATAGTACAATAGTAAGTACAGAATACAGACATAGAATCTGAAGACATGGCATTTATCCCTGAAATTTAAAAATGCTTTGTGAAATGTATCAGTTATCTCTAAACTAGAATCACATATGGAGGCATTTCTTCTTGAAGAACACATAGCCCAACAATAGTGAGAGGACGGAATTGTGCCCAGATAAATTATCTGCACTTGACACAGCACGGTTTTCTCTCTAGATAGGGTAAAAATTTTTAGCTGATAATTAAGCACCAAATGAACCATTTGAAAATTTCAGTGCCATGAGCAGAAGAAAATTAAATTAAATCAGAATTAACATATTAAGTCTGGGTTGAGTAAAGACAGATTATTGCTTTGTCTGGATTCTGTCTTGTTAAAGAGAAGCTATTCTTCAAAACATCCAACTCTAAAATACAATTGATAGGATGACATTAGCAAGTAAACACAATAATTGAATCATTTAAGTTCAAACTAATGTGCAACAGAATGTTCTGTTGGTTACAAGGGCAATGCTTCGGGGGAGCTATATGAATGTGTTTGTTATTCAGTTCCACTCAACACCTTACTGATCCAGGCATACTATTAGATGCTTAGACTTTAAAGCTAATAAGACGCAGTCCTTAACCTTTATGAAATTCATAGTCTAGAGGAAGAAGAGATGGTAAACAAATAAGTTTAACAAATAACATGCAAAGAAATACAAACTGCCATTGAGTCTCAAATCATAAGAGTCCAAATTTGGGAAGTGACCATTTGCCCATAGGTCCCCTAATCTGTGAATGATAAACTTTTTAAAAAAAAAATTAAATCAATACATTTTTAATACTATTTTCACCATAGATACCTTCATGAATCTGATGAAAATCATGGATCTTTTTGGGTGTAAGACTAATAAGTCTTGTTGTCATTGAGGCTAAAGAATAAGAAAGTCCTTCTACCAGTACATAATTCCTTTTAGATAAAAGGAAGGTTCAGTGGTGGAGAAAGGGTACCAAATACAAACATATTTATACATGGTCACATTCAATTTCAGGATGTACATAGGAACCCTTGATCTTATATCAACTGAGGATATGTAAATTGCAAATCACCTCTACATATGGTAATTCAAATAAACATACTAAATAATTATCCTTTAGCAACGTTTATAAAAAATTTCACAGTAATGGTAAAGGACAATGAAGAGGCATCCCACAGAGCTTGGGAGCCCAACTCAACATAATCTCAAAGTCTTGATTTTTAGTTTTAAAAAGCCCATAAATTGGGGCGCCTGGGTGGCTCAGTCGTTAAGCGTCTGCCTTCAGCTTAGGGCGTGATCCCAGCGTTATGGGATCAAGCCCTACATCAGGCTCCTCTGCCGGGAGCCTGCTTCTTCCTCTCCTACTCCCCCTGCTTGTGTTCCCGCTCTCTCTGGCTGTCTCTGTCAAATAAATAAATAAAATCTTTAAAAAAATAATAATAATAAAAATAAATAAATAAATAAAAAGCCCATAAGCATTTTTATCCAATTCCGCAATATATTTACTTTTTCATTATAAAAAGTGTTATAATTAACATTTAATAAATATTTAACTTAGCCCCCCAACCTCCATTTCTCAGCCCTGTGTCTCTCCAAAAAAAGAAAAATCCCAGCAGAAATGACACCCCAGGCAGCTATGCCAAGTGTCATGTTTACCCTAGGGCTATGCAATACCCCTGGCCTATTACCGTATATCCCCAGGATAAGAATATCTCGGTTTCAAAAGCACTATGAAGAACTTGTTAGAATGGTCTCTTTGTGGAAAGGAATTTGTACATAATGTAATTTCTAAAATGTAATACATTTTACATGGGCTGCATCTGACATATTGAAAACTATCTACATATACATGCATATGTATTTATAAATTGCTTCATTTTAAGATTCACATGGTGCAAGGTGCCACGATGAAGGAAAAACTGGTCCTACAAAATGAAATAAGAGCCCTTCCTAATAGACAAAAGCATGCCTTGAGTTTAAAGTGGTGTGATTTTTAATGGATTAAATTTTAAATTTATTTTTTGTGGGGCGCCTGGGTGGCACAGCGGTTAAGCGTCTGCCTTCGGCTCAGGGCGTGATCCCGGCATTATGGGATCGAGCCCCACATCAGGCTCTTCCGCTATGAGCCTGCTTCTTCCTCTCCCACTCCCCCTGCTTGTGTTCCCTCTCTCCCTGGCTGTCTCTATCTCTGTCGAATAAATAAATAAAATCTTTAAAAAAAAAATTATTTTTTGTTTTAATCTATACATTGAAACATAATCTAGAAATTAACACCTTAATATTCTAAAGTACTTTTTAAACATAGTAAATGTTTTTGAAAGCGATATATCAGATTTTCTCTTCCCATTTTGAACACTGGCCAAATACCATACACACAGATCCAAATTGAAAAGATATTTTAATATTATTTCTATTCCACAAAAAGGGAATGCCATTTTTCCCACAGCACCATAGAAGCCTACTTGGAAATAAATGGCTGATTCTTCTACCTATAACCAGAAAAGATGGAACTTCAAAGACTTTCTCTGTTAGATTAGCTATTATGTCTGAGAATAAAACATCCAAAATTTCTCTAAAATATAAGTGTGTACAAATAATGACTTAAGAAAAAATTAGTGATAAGTATATATACATATATTCGTACACATATATGTATAAACATATATTCGTACACATATGTATAAGCATATATTCATTTAAAAAACATTTATGAGCATCTATTACACAGCACTGTGTTAGGCCATGAAACTAAAATTATAAAATGAATTGTGATGGGGAGGCGGAGTATCGGGTTTGATAGGAGAAACTGACACGCAAACTAAATGACTCCATGGGAGAAGTGTTGACACAGTTAAGGAAACCTTAGACCGATTCCAAGGACCCCAACCACGCCACATACTTCCACACATCTCAGTACCTAGCTCAGTAGCCTGTCTCTGCAGCATGACCATCATCACACTTGGAATCAACCCTGTTTACGCTGACAGTGTGCTCCCTCCAACCAGGCACTCTGCTACAGACATACACTACCCCCCGTGATCTTTGCCTCAATCTATGAGGTAGGGATTATTACTATCCCAACGTAAAATTTGAAAAATAGGCAGTTTAGGGGCACCTGGTGGCTCAATCAGTTAAGCGTCAGTCTGCTTTTGGCTCAAGTCATGATTCTGGGGTCCTGGGATCGAGCCCCACATCAGCTCCCTGCTCAGCAGGGAGTATGCTTCTCCCTGTCTGTGCACTCGCTCACTCTCTCTCTCTCTAATAAACAAGTAAATTATTTTAAAAAAGAAAAATAGGCACTTTAGATAGGTCAATATGCCCAAGGATACACAACGGAGATGACAGAGCTCAGATTTGCACTGGATTCATCCATCTCCAAATTTTCTGCCCTGAGTCAACCACCAACTGCTCCTAGCATGTAAGGCGCCTTGTGGATTGTGCTGCTCTTGTTTTCATACATTGAATTCATTTCTGCAACCAGCTCTAAGTTCAGGGCCTCAGGGTGATACCTTGTCCACTTCTCAGAATCTGGGAGGGTTCTCTGATATGGCAACATACATCTAAAGGGTAAATTATCTATTTCCAACATACCTAACATACAATAGTCAATAAGAACCCCATCACAGCAATTTTCTAAGCTAAAAAAAAAAAAACCTAATTGTCCACAATAGCTAAATCGTGGAAGGAACCGAGATGCCCTTCAACAGATGACTGGATTAAGAAGCTGTGGTCCCATATATACAATGGAATATTACTCAGCTATCAGAAAGAACGAATTCTCAACATTTGCTGCAACATGGACGGCACTGGAGGAGATAATGCTAAGTGAAATAAGTCAAGCAGAGAAAGACAATTATCATATGATTTCTCTCATCTATGGAACATAAGAACTAGGATGATCGGTAGGGGAAGAAAGGGATAAAGAAAGGGGGGGTAATCAGAAGGGGGAATGAAGCATGAGAGACTATCGACTCTGGAAAACAAACTGAGGGCCTCAGAGGGGAGGGGGGTGGGAGAATGGGATAGACCGGTGATGGGTAGTAAGGAGGGCACGTATTGCATGGTGCACTGGGTGTTATACGCAACTAATGAATCATCGAGCTTTACATCGGAATCCGGGGATGTACTGTATGGTGACTAACATAATATAATAAAAAAAAAAATCATTAAAAAAAAAAACAAACCTAATTCAGAAAAAGGGATCCCGGAAACATTGCCCAGAGCTCCCTGGCTGACGTTACGGATCATACTCGGCAGGACAGAAAGAGCCAGGACTCGTCCCTGGACATGAGCACGTTCTTCATCAGCAAACTTATCAACCTCAGTTCTGTTCTACAGGATTTTCTTGATCCTTTATCTTCCAAGGTCTTTGCTTATACCTGCAAGGAGCGTCTTCCTTTTCCACTGTTCTCCAAATCCACACAGGAGATGAAAAGAAACCCTTCTCAAGATTTGAAGAATACTAACCCACTGCTAATTCAAATGCGGGGCGGGTAGTGGCCTGAGGATTTTTAGGAGATAAACAATTTTAGGCTATAACTCACTGGTTTACGTTTCATTGGCAATCTACTTCTTTATATTTTAATAAATTCTTGGTCTACTTAATTCTTAAATAATCTTTGCTTCTGGGAACTCCAGTCTCTCTGCCACAGACTTTTGGGGGCTTGGCCACCCTTTGGCTTTCAATGTCAGGCCTCTACTTTGATGAAATTCAAAACCATAGCCTTGGGCAGGGACACACCACCAATAACTCCTTCTTTTCCCTCAGGCCTGATCACCTTGCAGGTCCAAATTCTCAAGGAGAGGGACTTGGGAGATTCTCAAGTTCACTGCCCCATTTCATCTCTTATTAAGCATCCAGCTCTTCTTGCATTAGAGAGAGAATCTGGCGTTTTAAACAATTTCAGGCCCTAGACAAAGATAGTATCTTTTGGGGGCACCTGGCTGGCTCAACTGAATAATTATTTCATGTGTTTGGATGTATTGAGAAGAGATTCATACTTCCATCAGAGTCCATTAGTTACCAGTAGTAACTGATCAGAGAAGACTGACCAAATGAGAATGAGAGAATTATTAATTTTGGAATAAAAAAAAAGTTTATCTAATTATGATATATTTCTTGGTGTGTATAAATTCAGGATGGAGATATAAGGGTATAAGAAAGAAAAAATCTAATCTTTTTTCATACCACTGTATTATTAATTTGCTAGGGCTGTGTGAAGTCATAGGAAATATATACATTGGTCTCTGTCCTGGTTACTGACAGAGCTCCTAAAATCTTTATAATTTCCTAACTGATGAAAGCACGAGGAGCACTTTTGTTCTAACATTTGGGCTTTGACCCTGGTTCCTGACACAGTGCTGCCAATCCCTTGAAATTTCCTGGGTAATAGGAGTGTCTTTCGTGTGATGAGGTGACCCCTGGTGGGCTCATGAAAAGCTTCAAGACAAGGACTGAGCACCAGAAAGACCAAGCCATGATGAGAAGCTTGGAACTTTTCACCCCACCCCCATCATCCAGGAAAGGGAAAGGGACTGGCGATTGAACACACCTACAGGATGAAGTCTCCATAAAAATCCCGAAAGTAGCAAGATTCAGAGAGCTTCTAGGATGGTGACCACATCCATATGCTGGGAGGGTGGTGCACCCCTCTCCAATGGGACAAAAGCTTCTGTACGCAGGACTCTTTCATACCTTGTCCTATGTATCTCTTCATTTGGCTCTTTGTATCATTTATCATATCCTTTATTATATAATAAACTGGTAAATGCATTTGCTTCCCTTTAGTTCTGTGAGATGTCCTAGTAAATAATCAAATCTAAGGAAGGTGGGGGGTCATGAGAACCTCCAATTTGTTGCCAAATCAGAGAGAAGTTGAGTAACCTGGGGATCTCCTGCTTGTGACTGGTATCTGAAGTGGGGAGCAGTCTCGCGGGACTGAGTCCTTAATCTGTGGGGTCTGTGCTAACTTAACCTCTGTCAGAATTGAACTGAATTTTAGGACACCCAGCTAGTGTCACAGGAAATTGCTTGGGTGGGAAAAAGCTGACAGACCCCGTGTTGAGTGTTTTAAGTGTGATGGTGCTAAAGCAGGACAGGAGACACACAGGAGGAGTGTGTTTTCTACTCAGCCTGCCGTAATGAGCACCACAGTATGGGGGACCCAAACAACAGAAATGTGTCTCCCCTGCATTCTGGAGGCTAGAAATCTCAGATCAAGATGTCAGTCAGATTGGTTTCATTCAGAAGCCTCTCTCCTTGGCTCATCGATGACCATCTTCTTCTGGTGTCTTCATATGACCTTCCTCCTGTGCACGGTCATGTCCTAATCTTCTCTGGTTCTAAGGACACCACTCAGTTTCCATGAGGGCCTACCTTAATGGCCTCATTTTAATTTAATTACCTCTTTAAAGGCTCTCTCTAAACACAGTCACATTCTGAAGTGCTGGGGGTGAGGACTTCAATACACAAAATTTTGAAGGACACAATCCAGCCTGTAACAACCAATAGGTCAGTAAATAATAATCTAAAAGTGAAAAATCATGTTATTAGAAGCATGGAGGCAAACAGAAAAAGCGGAAAGAATTCAAAGTACTTGTCTCTGCAGAGCGGGCATCAGGTGCACGGAAAATGGAGGGGAATTAATTTTGTGTTATGAATCTTACAGAACTAGTCTTTTTTAAAAGCACATATTTAAATACAATAAAAATAGAAACAAAGTAGAGTATTTCAACATAAAAATAATTATGAAAATGTGAGTAATAGCCAAAAATATATCACTACCAATTACTCAAAACTTTTAGCTTATTACCAGATGCTTGGGGGAGCAATAACTTATAACACTTAAAGCATAAATAAGTAAGAAAAATGGTGATAAACTAACCAGAACTCACAGTGTTTTAAAATGTCAAACACTTAGGTTTATTCCTTTCCAGGTACCAATAATCTAAAGAAAGGCCAAGTCTATAAGACATCATAAACCCGATCAAAGAAGAGATTATTCTACCACTGACACACACACACACACAAGGAATATTTTTCTTTGTTTTCTATACATCTTTTGAAAAAACAAAGGAGAAAATTATGTAAGCCATTAGTGTCCTATCAAAGAGGACCCTGAAGGCTGGGAGAAATAAACTCCAGAGAGGAGCATTACACCAATTCCCATCTGATTTATAAAACTACATTCCATAGGCAGCAACTTAGTCCACTGGGGCCATATGTGCCTGCCCAAACTGCCCCCTCACAGGTACCTCATTCCAGGAGTTAGAATTGCCATGGAAACCTTCCCTGCAGCTATAACTAGAAGAGAGCTGCTGTGGGCAGTGAGTAAAGCCCTATTAACGGAGGTACCGGAGGTACCGGAGAGCCGAAGACACAGGGGATGAAAAGGGAGGCCAGCACTATCAGGACAAGCTATTGTGCTGCTCAGTTGGCAAATCCAGTAGTCAAGTCACTGGGGCCACAATATAACCTGAGCTAATCACTAAGGTCTGTTCCAGCCACTGAATGCACATGACATGTACAGTAAATACACCTCCACTTGGGACAACTTCTTGGTCAAGAACAGGCCTGGGTGACTCCAAAGACTTCTCAATCCCTTTCTATCTTCAAGTGTTCCTGTGACAGCTTACCCTGAATATGGTTTCTACCTTACCTGTTGGCATAGTCCCAAGGCTCTCCTGGCTGTGGGGGTGTCCTCCAACAGGCACATGACATCTCCTTCATGAGCCACCCCAATTAGTAACAACCAACACCCTCCCAGTCAACAAGATGCTCAGCCCCCACAGAACATCAAGGTGCCCCACAGCCCCACGTAGCCCAATTTGCACAGGAGTTTTGGGGGTGCTCTCTAAGGTCTTTGAGTTTCTTTTATACTAGTCTTCCCCTGCCATTCACCAACCCATGGCAGAGCGAAGAAGCATCAACTAGGTAGTTGAACAGCTGCAAAGAACTTATACCCACCAATAGCTAGTTTGTTTTCTTAAATACAGTCTTGATCCAGTTTTTAGACTCTGGCTAGAGGCCAGTCAACTCTTCTTCTTGCCCAGCTGGTAAGTCTATACCCCAACCATTTCCCTTATCAGGCTCTCACACACTGGGCTACAATGCATTTATCCCAATGGCCCCAGGGCCAGGTAACAGACAACTAGGAACAGATCCTATGCCCCGGAGCCCACTGAATTATTCAAACTATCAAATCCACAGAGAACCCATGAAACCTAGCTAACAACGTCCCCTTGCCATACATAAGCTGTCTCCTGAAGCTCTGGCTTGCTGTTACCCTGCTCCTGGGAACAACACCCTGGGTAGCCCTGCCTAGCAGCCTGCTCCAGCTGGGAGCTGTAGGCAACAAAGAGTCCTGCCTGCATCTATCCAAGGGTCAATGTGCTGTGTCCTGCCATCAAAAGCCTTATAAAGCACCTACCCCCGAAATCCATATCTTATGAATTTGTTTTTGGTGACACACTACATTCTTTTGCTTTGGACACAACAAGGGCTTCCGCCCCTGCCAATGTCTCCTGCAAACCCCAGAACTACTGTTATTCCAAAAGTGTGTCAGCTCCTGCAGAAAGCTACTGGCTTCTCCAAAACCCTCAGGACCATCTAGCACTGCAGACCTCCAAAAAGAGAAGAGAAACTTGGCACCCAGACTGTCTCCCTTCTGCTAGTCACCTTTCCTTTGCTTGCACCTGACCCGTACTACAAGTCCTGACAGCAGACAACTCTAAAGAGTTATTATTTTAGGCTAATGATCTGTCAAGAAGGGACACAAATATTCTGGACACCCGCTATCCTGAATCACAAACACAGAACCTTTGTAGAGAGCCGCCTCAGCTTTGATTCTGACTCGCATGACATTAGTCCAGTTAAAGTCCTAAATATCAACTTATGACCCAAAATAAGTCCCAGCAATGTGCCCGCATTTCCATTTGCTTCCCTCCAGTAGATGTCAAACAAGTGTTTACCTATGTGTTGCTGACAGAACATATAAATAGGCATTACACAAGTCAATGCATATTTTCGAGACTAAGCAATCCCCTGTAGAAAATGTGAAGTGCCTTCAATTTTGTTCCATTGCAGTTCCTTAAAACATACTGGCATTCTCCAAATTCTCACAGATTGGGCAGTACTTTTTCAAATGAGATGTCCAAAGAGGGCCTCTAATGATTAAAGGAAATGAAAGCCTGTAGCAGAGCAAGACAGAACGCCCACCTACACCAACATTTCGAACGGGGCCACAGCTCTAAATTCTCAGGAGAAAGAATCACTTATCTAAACTTTGTCAGGCTCCACGAAGACTGTCAAGAGGCAAATTAAACAGATTGTTAGAGTTTTATAGATGACAAAAATGAAATCAAAAAGGTGAAGAGACTTTTCAAGGTCACCAGTTACTTGGTAGTAAAATACAACTACAGCTAAGATCCAAAATTTACAAGGCCTACAAGAGCCATATATACTCAGACCTTCAATACTTTTATGTATTATACAAAACTGTCATGTATCTTTAAGTGTAACAAAATTTAAAACTATGACATAAAATCCGGGGGAAAGAAACCTGAAACATGAAAGAAAGTAATCAGATATCTCAGATATGCTTAAAATTATGGATCTTCATAAACAGAGCAAATTGGATGATATTCAACATTATTATGTGAGTAGTTTTCCCACTGTCTTAAGTCTATAATTCATTTAGCGTACAAGGTTCTCTCCAAGTTCATTATCACTATGGAATTTTAAGCCACTGATCTCTTCTTAGATCTTTCCTTTCTTACAATAATTTCAGGCTAAATTAAGTATTTTAAAAATATAGTTTGTGTATATATTACCATATCTTAAATTGCATAATGAATACAGGAGGGAAAAGATTTTAACATACAAAACCACTTCTTCCTAATATTAAAGTCTATCAATTTAAATGAATTTCAAATGTCTTAAAAACTTTCTCAACCAATTTAAATGACCGATTTTAGCCCCTCAAAGAATAACCCTTACTTCCAGACTCCATTCATTGTCCCAATAGTTAATGTTAAATGTTTAGGATTGTGTAAAAATATTACCTTAACCTCAGAAAATTCTGAAGGGGTATCACTTATATAAATTGCATTTGTAAAGCAGTATTTATCAAAAATACTTCTTAAAGTCCAGCATTAAATGAACATAATCTGTCTTTTTATTTGTAAAGTGTGCCCTCTGAATGACACATTAAAAAACAGTAAAATTACATTTCTTTTCATTAAATGTCTGAAAATATTACCATACATACCATGATTTTACTAGGGAATAAGAAATAAATCAAACTTTTCTCTAGATAATTAAAATCTAAAATAATATGCCCAACCAACACATAACCATAAAATTAAAATAAGGTAATATATTGGTTTCCTAGGGCTGCCATAACAAAGTAGCACAAATGGGGTAGTTTAAACAACAGAAATTTATTGTCTCACTGTTCTGGAATCCAGAAATCTGAAACAAAGGTGTTGGCAGGGTTAGCTCCTTCTGAGGGCTGAGGGAGTGTCTGTTCCATAGCTCTCTTCTAGCTCTGGTAGCCTCAGCCATTCCTTGGCTCACAGATGATGTTATCCCTGTGTCTTCACGTTGTCTTCCCTCTATATGTGTCTCTGTGTCCAAATTTGTCCTTTCTTTAATGGCACGGTCCTTATCGGATTGAGGTCCACCCTAATGACCTCATCTTAACCTGACCATCTGCAAAAAATTGTATTTCCAAATTAGGGTGACACTCACAGGTACTGGGGAATAGGACCCCAATGTATCTTTTGGGAGGGGCACACAATTCAGCCCATTAGAGGTACTAACTAAATATCATGAATCCTGCAGCACTGGTAATCACTTCCCTCAGAATTCTTTAATCTATTACAATTAAGGAAAAGGGTAATTTACACCCCTGTCCTAAAGATATCTATGAGGCCATCAATCCTATCAGTGAAGCTGCTAGCCACATAATAAACCTTTTGAAGATGTCTGGAGAAGGATTTTCTGCAACTTCTGTCAGCCTATTTGTGCTAAACAGCTGCCTCTCTGAGTTTTCTCTGGGAGTCTAGCTTTCTACCCACTACTGCTACAAATCTTCATGGCTAGCGCAGAGACACGTAGGACTGATAAAGTACTCTTCAGTTTCTCAGTGTGGCTCATTTAAGGGAGATTCGTCACCTCATGGAGTTTGTGGAAAGAGGTAGGTTATAATAAGAAAGAAGGTCCAATTTAAATCCACATGATATTCGTGCGGCAAATATTTATTGAGTTCTTATTATGCCAGGCACTGTTGTCGGCATTGAATGAAATGGACAAATTCCCTTATGAAGCCTATTTTTTGCTAGGGGAAAGGACAGAAAATAAACAAAATAAGATGTAAAATATATAGCATGTTTGATGGTTATAAATGCTATACGAAATAAAAAAGGAAGGAAAATAGAAAGTACCAGAAGGCAGCAGATTGCAACTTTAAATAGGCTCTTCAGGGAAGATGATGCTGAGCAAAGAAGGGAAGAAGATATGGGAGCAAATCCTTTAGGCAGAAGAAATAGGAAGAGCAAAGGCCCTGAAAGAGTTTGTATTTCAGGAACAGCAAGGAGGCCAGTGTGCCTGGAACAGAGTGAAGGGCCCACCAGAAGACCTTGAGCAGAAGAGTGTCATGCTCTGTCAGACTATGGCTGCTATGCTTAGCATAAATCATAAGGAAGCAAAAGTGGACTTGGTGAGACCAGCTAGGAAGCTATTGGCTTTGACTAGGGGGTAGGGTGGTGAGAAGGAATCATATCCTGGATGCAACCGGAAGATAGATAGTCATAAAGATTGGCTTAAAGACTGAATGTGAGCGATTCAGAAAGAAAAGGAGGTTGAAGATGAGTCCAGATTTTTAGCCTGAGCAACTGGAAGATAAGAGTTTCTGTTTATGAAGCAAGGGAAGGTGGTGGGAAGAGCAGATTTGGAGGGAAGTCCAGATGTTTGTTTTGGATGTGTTAAACCAAGATCATCTCTCAGTTGTCCAGGAGAAGATGCTACATATGCAATTAGATAGACAAAGAATGATGGGAGATGTGTGGTCTGGAGGTGCTGCTTTGGAAGTGGAAAATATATATGGTATTTAAAGTCATGAGCTCAGATAAGACCACCGATCACGGAAACAGAGGAGAGGTCCAAGTATTGAGGCTTGTGATGTGCCAATAAAAGGAGGCTGGAGAGGTGAACAGAGACTAGCAAGGGAGACTGAGAAGAATCAACTGTGAGGCAGGTGGAAAGACAGGCTACTATGGTATCCCAGAGGCCAAGTGAAGACAGTGTTTCAAAATGGAGAACGTGATGGGTTGTGTCAAGGGTGCTGATAGGACAAGAGAACTGGCAATTGACTGCAATAATCTAGCTCCACAGAGGTTATCAATGGTCTAGATGAAGCAATTTCAATGGAGTGGTAGGAACTGTTAACAAGAAAACCACAGGGACCATAATGCAGCCACTTAGGTTAAGGCCCCAAGTCAGTAAACCAAGACTTAATACATAACCTAACTGCAGTTTCAACCCCCCTGGAATGGAACCTCCAAAAACAGTCAACATGGGAATTTCCTGGTCAGCACTAGGAAATTTAGTGATACACCCCTTCTGTTCCCCTTAAGAGGGCGACCTTGACTAAAACAATGGATTCTTTGCTAATAATTTCCTTTTTCCTGCTCCCTCTCTACCTTTACAAACTTTTCCTTTTCTGCGGTTTGATGGAGCTCGTTTCTACTGGATAGATGGGATGCTGCCCAATTCATGAATCGTTTAATAAAGGCAGTTCAAATCTTTAAAATTTACTTGGTTGAATTCTGCTTTTTTACAAAACAAAGCCTGATTATAGAGGCTTTATGAAAGGATGGAAAGAGTGGGATGGAGGCAGTAATTTCAGACACTACTTTTCAGGAGTTTTGCTATAAAGCGGGAAGGAGAAAAAGAAAAGCAAAATCTTGAAAGACACCGTGAGTCAAAGGAGGGTTTCTTTTTTTTTTTTAATAGGGGAAATAAATAACATTTTTATATGTTGATGGGGATGATCAAATAGAGAGGGAAAAGGGCTGATACAAGTCAGAAAACAGGAAATTCTTCGAGTTCCTGAATGACAAAGCAGTAGAAATGACTAAATAGGTTGAGGGACTGGTTTGCTACAGGTGCTAAGAAGTTTGTCTATGGTAGTTGTTATAAAGGCAGAGTATGTGAATAGATAGATGAGATGATAGGAGTCTGGAAGTTCTTTTCTGATTGCTTTTTTTTTTTTCAGTGAAGTAGAAATAAAGTTGTCAGCTGAGAATGAAGATGGGAGAAGAGGTATTAGGGGTTTGGGCGGGAACGGTATTAAATAGCCTAATAAAGTGCAGGTTGACTGGACTAGGGAAGCATGGTACATGTGCATTTGAGGTTCATGGTCACGACTTAAAATGCAACTTATCAGTCTGATTGCCTATTTTTCCTTGGCCCCATTCACCTGCATGGGTACAGATGCAGAGAATAGAATCTACCGAGGATTGTGTCTTTACCAATGAAGTGACACAGGAGCAGGACATCAAGACAAAAGGCAAAAGAAAGAATACAATGACTGACTGGAATTTACACAGAGTATGGAGGGAAGTAGGGCATGAAGAGGTGAGAGACAATGAAAACATGGTGGTCAGTGGACTGTAGTTCCAAAGAAGTTGAAGAATTACTACAGTCATATTCCAGAGGAAATAAGTGGGAAACATACATAGGACATGGTAGTCAGAGAAGGAGAATCTTGAAATTAAGATGTGGACGAGTTGAAGTTAATAGTAATAAGATCTAGACTGGAGCAGCTGGGGAAAACTGGAGGGAAAAATCATCATCATCGGAGGAGGAGCGGCGATCAAGGAAATTAGAGGCAAGAATATAGAAAGGATCATCCTCGCAGATATTGAGGAAGAATGAGCTGAGGATAGGGAGAGCTCATGAGTAATTTAGTCTAAGAGCATGAGATTAAAACAGAGGGATTAGAGAATATTTTTTTCCTTAGTATTCTCTTGCATTAAATAAGAAAACCAAAAGAAGACAACCCTATGTTACATTTTTTAAAAATGGAATTTACTAGATAGAGTCAAAGAAAAGTATACTGATTACTCATCATAACCAGGAAGGGATGAGAAGGAGGAATCATTAAAAGAACAGGGCCTGGACCCAAGACATCAACCTTGCTGCATACGCCAGCCCTAGGAACGGGTCAGAAATCCACATTATAATATTCAATGGTGTGAGGCAGATGTCGGTCTGGTCTGGACCAGCATCCATTCCAAACAGGCATGATGGGCCTGAGCACAGAGGCAGAGCACAACAAAGGAAGCTCAGCAAGGCGCCACAGGCTTTAGACAACAGATTGATTCAAGATCCCATTCATTACAGCACGTTGGGATCCCAGTATCCTTGCTCTTCCCTGACTCTGGGATGCTGAGAACCAGCCCGAAGCTATTCAACCAGCCCCTGGGCCATGATGGGGCTAGTGGTCACTGCAAGGGAAGTCAGCTGAAATGCTGTCCTGAACAAAAATAAGTAAATACACACTCTGAGGTCGGAGAACATTTAAAGTGGGAATCAGCATTGTGGTGAATCTCAACTCAATCTCAAAGATAACAAAGCTCATTTTCAAACCTTCTGTGTTTCTTTGCCAGCTTTTTGTACACATTTATGCCTCAACACACTCTATTTCCATAACAACACTGCGATGCCCAATTGTAAAGAGTGAGTAAAACTTATTAGAACGGAATGTTCTCACATCTCAATGCAAACTTCAGGGTGGGAGACAACATAACACAAGGCAGTACGAAGGCTTGGAATCTTTTCCTCCAACGGTTCAATTTTGGGTCAAGAAACACATTCGTATGTACTTGGAGCTGTGAATGAGAAGTAAACAACACTTTCAAAATCCAAAGGGGAAGAACATAAGACAAGCATTTGCTAAGAAAACTGTGAGTAAAAGATCAAAGTGTTTACTTAGGCACGCAAATGACTTTTCAGGACAAAAGGAGGAGGATTCCACAGGAAGCTGCATATTAATTCTTCAATAAACAGCACCAAGACAGTGTGTCAGAGATTCTCTGATAGATTCCCCGTCCCCCTCTCTCTTTTTCTTTCTTTCTTGAAAGGAGTCATTTGAGGAGTAAGTGAAAAGCCCACCATCAAGGAAACACTCACAGCAAACCTCATCAGAAACCAAAACCAGGTCTAATGTCCTCAGAGAACAAAGAAAAACAATTTCTAGGGCGGCAATCTTGTTTTTCCAGTGTTCAGAGAGCTCTGGTATTGGTAAATTTTCTGACTCCTAGCAAAGAGCTATAGAAAGACCTCTCTCAAATGCTAAATAACCAATTCTTTAAAATGCACCTGCAAAAGTCCTAACAAGCTTGATCATTATTGGCTCTGGTGTTGACACTGTAATCTTGAGCTAAGTATAAGAGTTTTATTCTAGTGTCACTCAGTAACAAAAACCCAATGAAAAGCAAAGGACACAAAGCAACCGAAACCCTCATATACTACTGGTGGGAATGGAAAATGGTGCAACAGCTTTGGGAAACAGACCAGCAGTTCCTCAGAAGGTTAAAATAGCATTGCCATATGACCCAGCAATTCCATTCTTAGGTGTATTCCCAAGGGTCATGACAACATACACTCAGGCAAAAACTTGTACATAAATGTTCATGCCAACATTATTCATAAATAACCAAGACATGGAAACACTTGATATCTCCATCAACCTGATGAATGGAAAAATAAACTGTGGCATGTATTTGACAATTCCATGAAGTATAAGTTTATGCTAGACATGGATGAACCTTGCAAACACTGGTAAATCAAAGAAGCCAGTTACAAAAGATCATATGTATTTTTTATCTCCTTCATATGAAATGTCCAAAATTAGCAAATCCACAGAGACACAAAGTAGACTGGTGATTGTCAGATGCCGGGGAAGGCTGGAGGGACATGGGGAATAACTGCTAATGGCAAGGGGATTCTTTCTGGGTTAATGAAAATGTTCTAAAATTAATTGTGGTGATGGATGTACAATCCCATGACTATACTAAAAACCATTGAGTTGTACACTTTAAATGGATGAAGTGTATAATAGATTAATTATATCTCAATAAAACTATTATTTTAGGAAGCTAAGGCCAGATATTAAGCCAGAATTAACATTTTCCTTTATGAAAATCTATGTGCCCAAAATTGCTTTTTCTCTGAATGTCATCACTAGAATTTGGACTTAACAGGTGAGCAACATCAAAAGAGTAATTCTCTGTGATTTAAGAATTCCTGTCCATTTTTTCTCTGTTACTTTATATATAATAGAGAAAGTTGGGAAAAAAGAGAAGGGGGGTGGGCGTGTTTGTTCCTATGAGGAGAAGAAATGTCCAGAAGCCAGAAAAGTAGCATCTGCTCTTGCTGGCTGTGACTAAAATTAAGCTCTAATTTAGCTTTCAGCTAAAATTATCATAATTGAAATAAAACTAACAAACTGGATGTGACTTGCAATTTTCTCATCATTTAGGAGAGAAGAGGCCAAATGGTAACTCCAGAAGAGTGGGCTTCTCCCCTGAAGGGTGGCCTTATGGTTTTGGATAGACAAAGAGCCTTCCATTGATAGAACTACACTTCCACCCAGATTCTCCAAATACATGATAAATAAGTTGCATTTGGAGAAAATCCAATGAGGTGGAGATGAGCACCTTGGGATAGCTTGGAAGTCAAGGAAATTATGGGGTTTTTTTCCTTTATTTGACTGCTCTTTTTTTGGCTTTTTCTTAAAAAGAGGCTTTCAAACGTTTGCAATCATACACACCCCCACACACTACACATACCCACATGAGTGTGTTGTGTGTGTGTGTGTGTGTGTGTGTAATCTTATACCTGTAGTCATCCACAAATACGGATTTAAGAAAACAAAACAGCACTTACCACAAATATTTGTTCAATACAAACTGTAAATATTAACACAATAATAATTTAAAAAATACAACCAGAAGTGAGCACTCCAGGGTTCTGGAAAGAAGCCAAGCACTGAAGTATGTCTGGCTTGCTCCACAGTGGTGTCAACTCCTGTTTTTCTTACAAAAGGAAAAAAGGGAACATGGCCTTATTATAAAGAAAACCCACTGACTTCATACGCGACTTGGAAAAAGTCACATCTCTCTTGGGTATCTATTTTACCTATTCAAAGGACTCGCAAGCTTGCTATTGAAAATGCAGAGGAATACAACCTCAGCTGAAAGATACCATGTCTGTGAAAATACGTATAATTGTATAATTAACACAAACTGTCTTTTAAAAACAAAATGGCATTTTCATTTGTTATATTGGGTGACAAGGAGAATCAAGTAAAAAGTACAGAAATTAATGCATACAAATGGGGAAATTACATTCTATGTTACATAAAGCTTTAATTTCCTCATGAGCTTTGACATATTCTGTATAGAAAGATTTGTTGGAGTTTTGGGGTTTTTTTCCATTTTTAATCTCTGAAAGAGGATTCTAGCTAAAAACCTAAATGTAAACAGTGGCAGTGATTGTTCTGAATGTAAATAAAAGCAGATTCTTGTACTTCAAATAACAGATCCCTAACTATCAGGTTAAATAATGTGTTATGTTTATTCTTATTTATTCTGCAACTATTAATAATAATTGTCTATATTTAAACTTTTCTATTTCCACAGAAATGATGATGGTCTGTTTCTTTCAGTTTCTTAGTAATGGCTTGGGTCATAACCAACCAATATCGGTTGTCAAGATCTTAGAGAAATATGTCTGAACCTCCAAAGAATAATTAATCTAAATCCTTTGTGCAGACACTGGGTGTAGTATGATATGAGTCACTGATTTTCTCCTCTACAGTTGATATATTCAGCAAGAAGAAAGACTTTTTATTTAGTAGCAATTGTACTTTTTTTCCCCCCAAGGTCAAATACATTTAGGTAAGATTTGTTCATCCAGATAGATCTAATGCAGACTTCGGAAATATAGGAGTTTCTGAGACATTCTGCTTTGTGATATGGGTGTATTGTTGATGTATTTTATTTGTTCTTTGTTTTTGTTTTCTAACATGTATTTGTGATACTTTGAACTATAACACACATACAAAAGAGTGTATGAAAATAAGAGCAGTAATTAAATAAAATACTTGCACCTGACTTTCAGACCAATAAGTAGGACATCCCAATACATCCTCAAATTACTTTTACTACTTGGTATATAACCTAAAGCAATTTATAGTTTGTTTTTTATACTTTACTTAAATGAAATAATATTTTCTCTTCTGAGAAAATATGTTTTTTGAAATTCATCTGTGTCGATGAGTGTAGCTATTGTTCATGATGTTGGTTTGTTTTTCACATAAAATACCTACCCCTCCAAAGACAAATAGACTGACCTGCCTCTTTGAAACAGAATAAGCATTAGATGAAAGGGCCCAGTCTGTTGAAGCCAGAAATGTTGAGATCCATGATTTCAAAGATGTGAAATATATAGTTCTCCATTTCTCTCATTCTTCCTCTTCCCCTGAACCCCCTCCAAGAAAAAAGAAGCCATTTTTTTATAGAGCTATTTCAGTTTTTCTTATCTTGGAATGCTTAGAACAAAACAAAAGATACACCCTGCTCAGCGGGGAGTCCGCTTCTCCCTCTGCTCCGCACTCCTGCTCTCTCTCTCTCTCTCTCACAAAAATAAATAAATAAATAATCTTCATAAAAAACAAAATGTACAGCACCAGCTCCAGAAAACAGGTGGAGCTAAGTAAGAAATGCTAAAAACAACAACAACAACAACAAAAAAAAAAACAAGCTATATTGTTCTTTTCTCCTGTTCTATCACGCCACCAGAAATAGCTAACACCACCTGCATCTTGCCACCTGGGTTCTTACGTCCTAGTGACCACATTGCTAAAAGAGGGTTTATAAGAGAGTTAGTTTTGAGCTGCTGGAAGAAGATATTCTTGAGTTAGGACAGGGGTCAATGAATAGCTGCCCTAGAGATTTGGATTTAGGAAAATACCTTAATAGGTTACTTGATGGATTCGTGAGAACCTGGGGGTGTGGAGTGGATCTGCAGAAGTGACGGGAAATTTTTTCTAATACTTAGCATTAGAAATAATTTTTAAAAATTGAAGGTATTAGGAGAAGGGTTGGGGAAAAGAGAGAAGCCAGGAAGTTGCTGTAAGGTTGGAACAATGTTTGGGATAAAGGTATTCATGAACATTATTCCTTGATGATGGGATAGATGAGAGATTTTTAAGAAAAGATATGAAAAATAATAAAGTTAAGTTTACTTGCATTGCTGGATACAAATCTCCTAGTATTTTAGTAAAGTGTATTATCGACAAGAACTGCATGGGTGAGTAGGTTTTCTTGTGGAAATTAAGAGACTGAACTTCTTACCTGAGTTGATGCAGGGAGAACAAAAACAGCAAGCATGTCATATAAGTATGACCCAGAAACAGATAACCCTATGAAAACAGGAGATTGGAGACAGCGGTAACCTTGAGAACCATACCTCTACTCCAGCCTGGAAAAGTCCCAAAAGCTCAGAGAGGACACAGGCTCAGTGTGCAATAGTAATTCAAGTCAATCTTACCTACCATTAAAGAGACAAGGAGACTCCAGCTGACATCTGGGTGTGATAGAATATTTACCTCTTCCTGGTTTCTATCTGGGAATGTCATAAAATTAGGACAAGATAAGGACAATATTAGGACAAGATTAGGACAAGAGAATAAGGAAAGGTTATGAACCATAAGGTGCTATTTCTGTGACATTAGGTAAGAAAGTAATAGGGTTCTGAAATGGAATACACCAGTGAGGAGTAGGATATCTGAAACCATCAGGCAGGACATGAAATTTATGCTAGACTTAGAAAGAATTTAATGGCATTTCAGGAGATGGGCAGAAAGAGGGAAGACATTGTTGGGAGCAAGACAAAAAGAGTTGCATGAGCAAAGATATATAAATGAGAATTGACTATGGTCGAATGAAATCAGTGCTAAGTGGAAGTATAAATAATATGGGGAAATCCAGAGGAAAGGATGATTAATTTTGTCTGACAGAAGAGTTCTCTAAAGAGGCAGCTTTAGAGCACTTAAGAATGATAAGGATCTAAATAGGCAGACAATGGAGGAGAATTTCTGTTTCTCACAAGACAGCAAATAAACTTCCTTAAAATGATGGATAGGATTATTTTTTAAAAATCCATTCTTGTGCATGTCTGGGCTTGTAAGACAATAAGAAAACGAAGTAAATCCCAAGAAGATAATAGAAATCAAGAACAAGAATCCAAGGTAATAAGCAAGCTCTCAACCCAGCAACTATCCTAAAGTACTTGCCAGTTCCCAGTAACCTAGATGGAAAGCAGTCTATAAGCAAACATTACCCAAAAGAAAAGTGACATTGCTATTTATATTTAACTTATCTTAACTTAAAAATGTATTCCCATTTGAAGGCAATAAGGACTTGTAGTGAAAAAGAAAATAAGTACATAATGCTAAAAGATTGAATCCTCAAAGATGTAATAATTCTGAACTTGTATACAGCTAATAACATAAAGTCCAAATAAATAAAGCAATATTTGATGAAACTAATAAGAGAATTTAAAAGATGCATTATAATATTAGAAGATTTTTAACAGAGACCTTTCAGTAACTAGCTGATGACACACACAACAACAGCAAGTAAAGTAAAACAGATAATAAAACAATTTGAATGAAACTAACAAAGTTAATATAATTTATTCATCTATATATGTTTTTGGAACCTACTTTCCCACTTATGAGTTTTAACTATTGATTTTTTTCTACCAATATTCCTCTCATTTAAAGTAAAAGTAAAGTAAAAATAAGGACATTAATGCATTTTTAAATTTGAATATATCAAATACAGTGTTGAATAAGAACATGTTTTTATTTCATTTTCTTAATCAAAATTTAATTCAAATGATAAAGCACAGAGAGAGCACGT
This sequence comes from Ailuropoda melanoleuca, assembly GCF_002007445.2. NCBI lineage: Eukaryota > Metazoa > Chordata > Mammalia > Carnivora > Ursidae > Ailuropoda > Ailuropoda melanoleuca. The sequence continues at coordinate 126,839,702 of NC_048224.1, read as the reverse complement.
GGTAACTGACAAAATCTGGACTTTTCACCAAAATAACTACTCTTTAACTCAGTCATTTTTAATCTGAAGTCACAGACTTCTTTGATAATCTACTAAAAATTTTGATCCTCTCTCCAGAAAAACTCACATGTGTTTGACGTTTGCAAACTATCTCAAAGAATTTGTATTAATATTAAACCCATCTATGGAGCTCCAGTGGACTACAGAGCTTGGTTTAAGTAGCCAGGTATATGTGAAAATTTTGCTGCTAAAGAAACTAACTTTACAATGGAAATTCAAAGAAATATTTTTAAAAGATAATTTAGCACCAGTCTCCAAAAATGTTACATTTACATTTTTATCACAGTTAAAAATGATGTGTCCAGTCGTTTTGAGCATCACTAATGTTGTCTATCATCTTTCAATTAAACAGTACTTAGCACTATCTATGTGCGATGCTCAGCATGGAACCAAGCAGGTGCTAAAATCAATGCAGTCTCCCTCAGAAATGTATGACTATGTAAGAAAAACAAATAATAAAACAAGAAAGTGATAAATGCGAAGTTAAGAGTAGATAAAGTGCCTTAGCATCCTAGTGCCTAACCTGAAACAATATTAGAATAAAACCTGAGAAAAATAAATATTTGCAAACTACGCCAAGTGTATGTTTGATCAGAAAACTCACTTAGAAAATATTTTAAATTAGTTTTCCTATAGTGGAAGACTGTGTAAATATTTTGTACAAATACAGGAGAAACATGCCAAATATAATTTTTCTTTCTTTCCCTCCAGACAAAGGAGAATTTTCCTAATCTTCCCAGGAAATTCCTTAATTTCCTATCAGTGGAACTCTCTTCAGTCAACATGTGTATGCAATTTCCCCATTGTAACAGACTATATCATGCATGCCGCAAGACAGCAAATTGTCATGGACAGAATCTTTGCTTCCCAGAATAGCATGCATATTTATGAAGCTGTGAACTTGAAAAGAACAAGCTAATCTTAACCACACATGGCTGTTGAGAGGGGTTCTTGCTGGCTCCCAGACTTAGAGTACAGGAAGAACGGAATAAGAATGGAATGAAAGGGACTGGAACTGGTAACAAGAATGAAAATGGCACCTCAGGAATTACCTTAGCCTCTAATTTCCCAGAGTCAGTAACAGTATTTAAGCGTCTTGCCCTATCTTTTACATAAGTCTGCTGCCTGACGCCGTATCTACTAATTAATTACAGACAGAGAAGAGGAAACAATGTTGATTATTTTAATGACTTTGAGATTTAATTTTAAGCTGTCTACAACTCAGGTGCCTTATATTTTCTGTTTTCCTAATGCTTCAATCTACAGCATTGTCTTGGTACCAGCAATAAATATTTTCTAATTATAATTATTTGACTAAGAAGAACTGAAATGAATCTCAATTACCATTCTAGTAGGATAATGAATACCAAATTCTTTCAGTGAAGCAATATATAAGGAATCGATTGTGTTCCTTTTAATGTAATGTCTAATGTTGTCAGTTAAGTAAAATGAAAACCATCTAAGGAATCAGTCCTCTAAATATAAGAATAACTATTTTCTTAAAGACTGAAAAATATCCATAAAGTACGACACTAACATTTTAATAAATGCTTTCTCTCATCTTACTGATCACCATATTAAAGTAGTAGTTAAATGTCATTACTTCTCGGTGTTGATGCCCTCAACTCTGCATCTTATCTCTTTCTTTAAAATAAATTAGTTCTTCATTTCTCAGCAACTGATGGAAGTAATGTAAATCCAAAAAGCAGCAATTATGCAAAAACTAAAGTCAAAACCGTTTTCTTTTCCCCCCTCTCTAACAGCTTGTAAGCATAATTAATCAAATCAAGCTTCCCTCTCATCGTGAAGAGCTGTAATTTCAAAAAGCAAATTACAGCATTCTTGCAGTAGCACATATAAAGTATATTAAGAAAATATGTATATGAAGTAGAAGTTTGTTCTTGGTGATAAATTTTATTTTATTAAATCCCATTCTGTATCACAAATTCATATTCACAATATAGACACTGCCCACTGAAGGAGCTAGCTTATTATAGAAATTTTGAATAACTCAAAGTATAATAAATTAAAATATTTCCTATGTCATAATAAATCAGAGGAACGAAATTAATGGACACCACATCCTCAGGAATAATCTCAAACGTATCTAAAGTATTACATTAATAAGTATACATTGGTAATTTCTTTTTGTAACAGATTCATCACACACATGTAAAAAACAAAAAAAGTACTATTTTAAAAACCTTGCCTATAGTGTCCCAAATGTCCACAATTAGGATATTACCAACTTCCACCAAGATAAGTTTTTTCTAATGCTTCCAGGAAACAACATGTAATAATTACTCTTATTTGCAGAAATGTAGGGATATTGCTCCTTTAGTTTTGAAGATTCACTACGTCTATGTGTATAAATAATTGCCCAAGAGTATGAATGCAGGCAAAATATCCAAAGAGTAATTTCCTATCCAAAATACGATATTAGAGAGAGCACTTTCTTTCTTTGAAGCATATCTTAAAATCCCTCCTCTTTCTTAAAGCCTCTCCAGACTAATTGAATGTAGAAGACTAACAAATTTTATGGCTTCCTACCACTTACTACCACCCTTTCCTATATAATTATTCCCCAGAGGGTTATAATGCTATTAAATCATCTATCTGACACACGCGTTTTTTATTTTAACATTGATTGAGCTGTCTGCATCTTCCTTGTCTTTATTTGAATCAATGCTGCATGTCTACTTTGCACCCAACCCAGGATCAGCTCCAGATAAAGCATTTTCAAAAGCTGTTTGGTATCAATATTTATAAATGATGAGGATGACAAAAATTATTGGTTAAAGTCAAGATTTCTTATCCTCTAGAATCCAGTTTTCTAGGGAGGTAATTGTATTTTTTTCTTAAAAGCAAAGAAATTATTTATGGGGTTAAACACTTCCTGACGGAAATCCTGAACACAAAAAGGAGCTATTGAAATGCCCCTTGGAGCAGGCAGAGTATATGTGCAGAGCAAGCACATGGACAGACAGACCCAGTCCATGGCACTCTTCCGGTTCTCCTGAAAGGAGAAACTATTAACTAGCTCTTTCGTTCTAAGAGAAACAATATTTAACTCACCTCCATACAGGTCATATGAAGCAAAAATAATGTGGATTCACTTTCACTAAGGGACAATAGTTAACCATGAACCAGATAGCAATTCACAGCAAGGCCAGTAACAAACCAATCTTGAGCCAATTTTGTATGTCTAGTTATATTATATGTATTTAGTGGAATATATGTAGATTACAGTACAGATCACTAATCATTACTTTTATTTGGAATAATTGCTAAAGATATTAAGCTATTAATGATTTCCATAGAACCTGGTATTAGATTCTAAAATTAGTTATATATTTTTATACAAATATAGTAATGTAAAAGAACTTACATTATTTTTATTTTCATATATACGAGAAATTCTGGATACAATATGTATAGCTATACAATAAAATCTGTACAGATCCCACAGCATAAATTGTATCATTTGTGAAAATACAGAGCTGTCTAAAATTTGATGAGAAGAATAAAGAATAATACAAGTTAGGACATTCCATAAAAGATGCATTTTATATGTTCTTTATACTTCAACAAAAATTTGTCATCAAAATCTATTATCTATCAAATATAAAAATTAAAACATTCATGAAGTGCCTTAAAACTAAATGTTTACTTCGGGGATAAATATGGATTTCTCAGAAATATTTATAAATATATCAAGCAAATATGAATCACATTATTTGACAACCAAGTTTATCGTTGTCAATAATGTCCAAATAAAAAAGCCCTTAGGTTTTCCAGCCATAGTAAAATCCAGGTACACAATGCCCACAATCTAGACATGGGAGTTAACTTTGGAGGAATTATTAGATAGCTCTGATCTCTTGATAATTCAGTAAGTGAAAGGTAGAAATATGGATAACTCAGGACAGGAAAATCATTAGAAAAACATCAAATAATGACTCTTATGTAGTTGAGCTTGGAAGCCTTCCCAACTGTGTGTGTTATTCTCTGTCGTCTTCCCCAGGCAATCAAGGAGTTCACTGTACCCTCCAAAGACACCCCCAGATCCAGAACAATCAACCCTCCACTCCAATCATCATCATTAACTAAGGCAGATCTCCATTAGACAGTCGCTTGAGGAGACCCTGGCACTTATGTATAACAAATAATGTCGTGCTCCTTATACCTAATTACATTTTTAATCAAATCAATATCTACTTGGAGAAAAAAGGAGAAAATATTTAGAAGCAGAGGAGACCCTAGCACTCTTTGCTATTTATTCTGGATGAGATGCAACTCCACTCCCAAAATAAGGCACCAATGAATATAACACTTCTATGACTACATGGTAATAGGAGGGTCAATCAGAATGGAATCCATATTAGGTAGAAAACTACCATTCAAAGCTGAATATCTTCTAAAGCTGCAAATGACATTTTTAAGCAAAATCTTCTTAGTCCTATTCATTAGAATCTGATAAAATAGGGGCACCTGGGTGGTTTAGTTGGTTAAGCATTTGACTTCAGCTCAGGTCATGATCTCAGGGTCCTGGGATCGAGCCCCACATAGGGCTCCCTGCTCAACAGGGAGTCTGCTTCTCCCTCTCCCTTCCCCCCGCAACCCCCTCATGTTCATGCTCTCTTTCTCTCTCTCTCATATAAATAAATAAAATCTTAAAAAAAAAAGAATCTGTTAAAATATTATAAAACAAAGTGAAAAAAATTATGGCCAAACAAGTACAAAACCACTCAATTCTTTCACAGATTTATCATATACTTTATTGCTTCAAATTCCCCCAGAACATCATAGTTCCTCAATTCTCAGATATCCTTCTGGTGCCATACAGGCACTTTGATTCTTTCCTTATCCAGAACATGCTTCCCTCTCCATTTTGTTCCTGTTCCTCAAGGTCAGGAGCTCTTCAGGCATCCTCCACAGCAGCCCAAAGAGGGCTTCATGCAATAAGTACATGTTACTGAAATGCAGACAGCATTTCACCTTCAGCTGCATAGTGGGCTAACCACTTGGCAAAAAAGCAACAATAACACCTTCTCCTCTCCACAAAATTAGACTGGAAATCACAGTTTGCAACCCATAAGGTCAGAGGACAGAAGAATGAGAGAAGGCCCACATCTCTAAACTTCTCTGATTCTTCAGTGAAAGAGTCAAGAGTCTCTTTCCTGGTCCTGTGAATTTAATTTCACAAAAGTATTTAAATTAAGTATACATCTTTACAGAATTTTAGGCCTCAAAATTTACCTGAAATTATAATATTAAACTATATTTTAACTGAATTAGCGTGGTTTTTAAAGGATGGAAATTTCCAACTCAACATTCTAGAATAGAGGTCAGAAAACTTTTTTTCTGTAAAGGGTCAGATAATAAATATTTTAGCTTTTGTGGACCATAAGGTCTCTATCACAACTACTCAGTTCTACCATTGTAGCATGAAAATAGCCAGAAGTAATATGTAAATGGATGGGCAAGACTGTGTTTCAATAAAACTTCATCTGCAAAATCAGGTAGCAGACCAAATTAGATCTGAAGGCTGTAGTCTGCCAAACCATGTTCTAAGATAAAATCATGGGAGGGGCTCCTGGGTGGCACAGTCGTTAAGTGTCTGCCTTCGGCTCAGGGCGTGATCTCGGCGTTCCGAGATCGAGCCCCACGTCAGGCTTCTCCACTGGGAGCCTGCTTCTTCCTCTCCCACTCCCCCTGCTGTCTCTCTCTGTCTAATAAATAAATAAACCTTTAAAAAAAATCATGGGATTATTAGAGCCAGAGCTAACACTGTAAATTATCTAGCTTAGCAACTGTCTTATAATCAAAAGTATTATATACCAATTATTGTCTTTTGTAAAATACATAAGCATTCCACTGCAGAAGATTTCCAAATAATATAATAAAGAACGAAGCAAAAGTACCCTCTAATCTCACGACACTGAGATAGCTACTGTTAACATTTTGCTATTTACCCTTGTAGTCGTTATGTATAAATTTCATGCATAAATTCCATTTTTTATAATATATATGCACTTTCTTGCAAAGTAATTATCATACCACCTATGCAATTTTGTGAGCCATTTATCTATTTAACAACTTTTCAAAAGCATTTACTTACATCCTTAAATAATCTTCAAGAGTATACTTTTAAAAGGCTATGTAATTTTATCATCGGCTGCATATGCCATAATTTATTTAATCAGTCCCTTTACACCAGACATTTCTTTCAAGTTGCTATGCTATTATAAATAAGTAGACAATGGATCTCCTTCTGCATAGATCTGTATGCAACAATCTGATTACTTCCCCATGGTAAATTCTTAGAAAGGGAATTGTGAAGTCAAAAAGCATGAAAAACAGTTGTTGTTTTTTAATTTTGTGGCTTTTGATACACATTGCTAGATTGCACTTCTGAGTGGATTTATCAACTTATACCTCCATCACCAGTAAACTACAATACCCATTGCCATGCAATCTTGTGAAACCACTACTGAATTTCTAGGTTGAAAAGATTAAAATATTGCTTTTCTCTCATCTCGAATAGTATTGCTAATCTTCATATTTTTTCCCCTGCAGTATGAAAGCTCTTCCACTTAATTCCACGTGTTTCACAGAAGTGAAAGTTGCCATGCCGAAAAATAGGTACTCAGCTTCACTTCTGCTGAGCTGTTAGTTCCTGCCCTTAAAATAGGCAGAGGGTACAAAGGTCAAGCACGATAACCTCGTTCTTTGTGACAGGTCAACTAATATCTATAAAGTCTAAATGGAGCTCGGTAATAAAAAAATTTTGCAATTGCTGTAGAACAATGTGGGTGCTCCTTTATCTTGATTTAGGTAGCAGACGATTAGAGATGTCTCTGGATTCAAAGAACGTGCACAAGAAGAGGGCAAAGCGTTTGGCCTCAGAGGACCCTCGGTAAAATGAACAAATACAGCCCGTGTGCTGATCTCAGAGCCGGTGTTCTCTGTCAAGGAGCCTAAGGAGTAAACTCGCTTTAGAAGATTCATCTTAGCATCAAACCTTCTCACAACTTCTAACTAGTTTCTCGTCCTTTCCCATTTCCCATCTCTCCGCTGCCTTCCTTCCGCTCTGCACTATGAGCTTTGCGTGTGCACATACAACACTGCAGTCACGTAAGTGCAAACACACCTCTGCTTACCTCATCATAAATCCTGGCATCTTAGTGTTTAAGCACACCAAGGAAGAATCTATGAAACAACCCCTATTAAACAAGATATTGCCCTATTTTTTTTTTTAGTGTTCAATGATTTATTAGTTGCTCATCACAACATGTGCCCTCCTTAATACCAATCACCCCATCCCCACACCCCCCTCCCTTCTGTAACCTTCAGTTTGTTTTTTGTTGTTGTTGTTTTATAATTTTTATTTTGTTATGTTAGTCACCATACAGTACATCCCCATGCCCTGTGTTTCAATCTAACCAACTTGAGCATTTCAGAACCTGTCTAAACACATCATATCCAACCAGCTAAAATAAGAAATTACTCACTCCCCACCTTAATCCAGAGTTCATTAATGAACTGCCAAATTAATGAACAGGTTTCTCTAAGAAATTTTCATCTAAGGGGCGCCTGGGTGGCTCAGTTGGTTGAGTATCTGCTTTCGGCTCCGGTCATGATCCCAGGGCCCTGGGATCAAGCCCAGCATCAGGCTCCCTCCTCCGAAGGGGCCTACTTCTCCCACTGCCTCTGTCTCTCTCAGTCTCTCATGAATAAATAAACAAAATCTTAAAAAAAAAAAAAAAAAGAAATTTCCATCTAAAATAGGTGTAGCTTTGTAAATAATGTTTAATGAAATGTTCAGGCTTGAAAATAAGTGATTCCAATTCATTTATTCATTCAAAACATTTAGCTTAATTTATTCTTTTAATTTATTTTTGTTTTAGTTTCACGCTTTTATTTAAATTCTGATTGGTTAGCATACAGTGTAATATTAGTTTCAGAGGTAGAATTTAGTAATTCATCACTTACATATAACAGCCAGTGCTCATCACAAGTGCCCTCCTGAATACCCATCACCCAATTTTTGAGCGTGTCCTAAATACAAGAGTGTAGTAGGCATTGTGGGAACAAGGAAAAGCTGAATCAGCAATAAATTATTACCAAGAAGCTCCTCTTCCAGCAGCCAGCTTATGGACACCAGCAGAAGTGATGATAAAGTGTCCTACGAGCACAGATGAGGCGTGAGCATTGTACACTGGGGGAATCAGAAATGCCCTCATCTGGGACACAGCTTTTGTCTGGATGCCCAAAATCATTACAGAGAAGAGAGAGGAATATGGCATTTAGAAGAAAGAGCATTAGGCAAGGCAAGAGAGTAAGCAAAGCAAAACACAGAGAATTAATCCCATTTGCACGGACCACTGAAGGAGCGAACACCCTGAGGACAACACTGGCAAAGTCAGTTCGGGCCATATCGTCGCCTGTCTTGAACGCCAAGCGAAAAGCTTATCCACTTGAACCTACCCTCTACAGGGGAAACCACTGAAGTTTTCTGAGTAAGGATTCAGAGTTTGGCTTTAGTTGAGGTAATTGAGTGGAAGAGGTACTTCTTCCTCTGAGAAGAGTGGAAGAAAAAGAAAATCAGGGAAATACAGAGAAATTTAGAGACAGAAGAGAGGGAAGTCACAAAAACCACCTCAATTCTTACAGGAAATTAAATGGTCCTTGCAGAGAGCAAGTAGATATGGGTGAAGGTTAGGAACCTATGGAGAGAGCGAAAGTTGGTAATGAAGGCTTACGGATTTATAGAAATACGTTATAGAATAAGAGGGAAGGTAAAAAAAAAAAAAAGGGGGGGGCTGTTGTTGGAAATATAGTTAGAAGGAGATGGGAGCCAGGCTGTGAGAGTCCACTGAACAAACATTAAGGGCTCTGACTGATAATAGCAAGCCATGGGAATAAAACAGAACAGCATCCAAGGTGCATTTTCGGAAGACAACACTAGTAGCAGCATTAAGGAGAGGGGATAAAACTGGAGATGACAAAACAAGTTTGCAGACCAATCCAATAAGCTAAGAGAGAAATGAGGATATTCGATTAATTGTGTTAATAAACCAGAGCATAATCAATTTAGAATATGGAGAAGGGCAGACCCAACAAAATTAACACAAGCATTTCTTGTAAAACATTTGAATGAAACTATGTCACTTGAAAAGATATTTCATATTACAAGAGATGCAAGTAATTGTAAGTAATTCCAGTAAATTGTAAGTAATTCCAGTAAACTGGAAAATATTTGAACTCATGCACTCAAAATTGGCCAAAAAAGGGGGGGGGGAGTTTCAGGGTAAAGTAATCATGATCTCATCCTTTGAAAGTTACTCTAACAGCTACAGAAAGAATAAATTATTTCATTAATTACATACCAAAAAATAGCCTGGAAAATACTGGTATTTTCTGAACACTGAATTTTGTGCCAGCTTTTCTCCCACAGTCCTGCAGTTCAGGGATACGCCATCTACCGTCTATTCTCAGGAGTCTCTTCTTGAGGGCTATCCAAGTCTCTAAGAAAAATTAGCTATTCCAAGAATCTATTCTAAAATTTCTAAGTATAAACTATCACCCAAAGATTGAAATGTTAAGCTAGAGAAAATACGAACTGATCATTCTTCTAGGGAAAAGACGACGCTTTTGATTTTAATACTATAAAGTTTAAGGAATCACAAGCCCACTGAAGAAATATTTTTAAGAAGGTAGAAAATAAATGGGAACCCCCATAGCATATGGGTCACTCAAGTATTTAAAGATCAGACCAGGGAGCATGGGTGGCTCAGTGGGTTAAGTGTCTGCCTTCAGCTCAGGTCATGATCCCAGGGTCCTGGGATTGAGCCTGGCATCAGGGTCCCTGCTCAGTGGGGAGCCTGCCTCTCCCTCTGCCTGCCGCTCCTCCCACTTGTGCTCACTCTCTCTCTCTCTTACTCATCTCAAATAAATAAATAAAATCATTAAAAAATAAATAAAAAAGTAAAGATCAGACTAATGCCGTCCAGTAGGATTTTCTGCAATAATGGACATGTTCTATGTTTGTGTTATCCAATACAGTAATCCCTTGCCTCGTGTAGCTACTGAGCATTGGAAATGTAGCCAGTGGACTAAGAAACTGAATTTTGAATTATATTTCATTTTTATTTAAATTTAAATTTCAATAACTACATTTGGCCAGTGGCTCTTGCACTGAGGGCTCAGGTCTAGACGAGAGCATGGCACACACTTGGAAACCTAAACCCAACAATCTGATAATAACGGAAACTCTATTAACATGGCTCCAAAGGCAGTGAAAGTAGGTGCTCCATTAGCAACTCGTTTATGGAAAATCAGAGCCCCTCCTATCTGTGTTACTACAGTTTTTCTCTAATGACAATCAGCTAATCAAACCATGATGGTTCCCATTTCAAAGTCAAGTCAGCAGCGAATATCAGTCATCCTTATTAGGGACGCTAATGCTTTCCATTTTATACTTATGAGACACCAAAACTATCCATAGAACAAAAAGTATAAACACCATGTTCAATAAAGCCGGGCAGGCTTTTAATAAGACACATGGGAACATACTAATCCAGATTTCTGTAGGCAGATACTTCATAAAAGGTTAATCAAAGTGCTGGGCAATGTGAGAACATCTGTATCAGGCTCAGCACTATTTTTTTTTTTAAGAGAGCTCAACATCTGTAGGCCAAGATTGCTCCTTGGGGACAACCCTGAGCCTTAAAATGTTAAGATTTGCAACTGCATCAACTGTTGTTATGTTAACATGACTTCTCTTCAGCAACCACTTCTAAATCACAATGACACTTGGGAGGGGGAAAAAAAAAGGAAAGCGCTTCTGTGTTCTGATATTGAATATTTTTCTTTGTAAAAAAAAAAAGGCTTATTTAAGTGAGCATTAATAACCTATTAAATACTAAAGATATCTCACCTCTGATACAAAGGCCAAAAAAAGAAAATATTTGAGATATTATCATCAAGTTAATAAGGTTTAAATGAAAGTGTTTTCACACTATTACATGTAACCTGTTTAAAAGGTACAAAATACCTGGCAATGGCCATCTGGTGAAACACCTGGAGTGTAAAGCCTATCCCTTGATCACCCTCTTGTGATCGCTTCCCTGACCCTGATTTTAACCACATACTATTTATTTAAAAAAAAAAAAAAACAACTGGGGCGCCTGAGTGGCACAGCGTTAAGCGTCTGCCTTCAGCTCAGGGCGTGATCCCGGCGTTCTGGGATCAAGCCCCACATCAGGCTCCTCTGCTATGAGCCTGCTTCTTCCTCTCCCACTCCCCCTGCTTGTGTTCCCTCTCTCGCTGGCTGTCTCTGTCAAATAAATAAATAAAATCTTTAAAAAAAAAAAAAAAACAACTGACTATAAAAATCCAATCATTTTGTTTCTTGTTATGGCTCCTTTAAAATGACATTCATTCTATTCACGCAACTAACAAAGGAAGATTTAAATTTCAGAGAATCACAGTGATGCTGTTAAGGATGAGGCAGGGTTTCTATCCTGTGCCTTCATTCTACATTTATATTTATAAATATATTTATATAAATACACACTCTTCATTCAGGGGGGGAAAAAGCCACTTTCATTACCAACACCCACAGTTTTACAGCCTAAAACATACCGCACATAATGTCACAGTATTTTTTAAGTATCTAAAAAGTAACTTACCCTACAAATGGTCACAGAATGAAAACCTTGTTTAGCCTATTTTATATAAAAATATGAGGTTATAATTGCAGTGTCTTTTTGCAGACTCTCATCTGAACACTATTTCCACCAATTTCTTCACCCATCTATATTGTTCTATTTCGTTTAACTCCATCGACAGAGACAAGAAATGATGGGTTTCGGGGTTTTTTCTTTTAAGGTATTGCTTGGAAACCCAGGTGTTGTAGTAGCTTCGGCCGTGTTCAAATATTATTTATACCATAAATGAAGCATACAATGCTCTCTCTATCTGAAGGGGTTCCTGAAAAGTTAAGCTGGATATATTAAGTGTTGAAATCTACCAATGACCCTTGTTCTGAGCTTCAAAAATAAGGTCTAAAATTACTGACAAGCTCTGAAAGCACCAATGCTGGGGGCGTTTGGGTGGCTCAGTCCAATAAGGGTCCAACTTGGTTTCGGTTCAGGTCATGATCTCAGGGTCATGAGTTCAAACCCCATGTTGGGCTCTGCCCTAGGCGTGGAGTCTCCTGCTTAAGATTCTCTCTCTCCCTCTCCCTCTGCCCCTCCCTACCCTCTCTCTCTCAAAAATAAATAAAAAATAAATAAATAAATGCACCAATGGTGAAAAAAAAGACCATCGATAGCCTTGACCTTCAGAAACTGTTCCTAGAGTTGCTCTTTTTTTCTGAAGGAATATCAAATAAGTGTTAAATAAATCCCCAAATATAATGAGTCCTTATGCTCCTAACTGAACCCAACTGTTTAATAATTTTACAAGTCGTTCTTACTCTATTTCAAGGCACTATTGTTCCATAAATATCTATCTTATCTTTTGTTAATACTATAAATCTTGATTGATGAGAAAGACTGTCATACTGTTTTAATATCTCTACAGTCTCTCTGTTTTAAAGAGAAACTAAGGGGTTTATTATCATTGAAGGTCATCATCCATTAGCTGTAAAATAAGCCTGTGACTTGAAAATTAGGGTGTGATAACATAGCATATAAAAGCAGCAACTCATGTTTAGATAGCATGAAGTATTATGTCTAAGACACATTTTAAGTAATTTAAAAACTCAGTCTAAAATTTAAAATCATTTGAAATGGAACAAAACAGAAAAAACGTTTTTCTTTTATAGTTAATACTTAGGAAGAAGATTAAAGTTATTCTAGCAATCTCGCAATATATTTACTCACCAAGATGAATTCTGCATTAGAATGAATTCACCTTGTGGACTGAGATTTTCTCTCTCCCACTCCCTAGTTACCTATATGGGCCCTGGCATGGTGGCAAACTCAATAAATATTTGTCAATTGGACTGTTTATTTTGCTGAAAATACAATATATATAAATATATATAACATATATAGACACATATATATACATATACATATATATATGTATGTATATATATACACATATATACATATATATAACATATATATAGTTTTGTCCTTTTAATAAAAACTTAACTAGAATTAAGAATTGAAAATACATCCATTTCTTTCTACAGATTAAAAAATATCCTGAATAATCAAAAGTGGTTTGGCTTTAATAAAGCACTTTTAATTTAAATAGCTATTTTAGTAACAAACACTTGAACACACACAGCTCCCCAAATCCATGATGAATCACTCTATTGCTTGGAGGAGAATTAAAATTAAAACGACTATACCAAAACTTACCTTGCTAAAATAAAATAACCAGACAACTATCGTCTTTTAGGCAGAATGTTCCTAAATTGGCTTGCATAGAATATCCTTCTCAGGTAAGTTAACAAGTGTCTGATGATAAAAGTATTCCACAATATGGAAATTATATTTCAAAGCCCCTCTTAGACATTTATAATCTCAGAAGTCAAGGTTTTCTAAACATAGTTAATCACAGGAAATTTTTTTGCTGTCCAGCTCTTAACATCTTGCAATATTGCTTTCCATGGAACACCAGTTTGACAAATGAGTGAGAGTATGTACTCAATAAATAATCGATAGTATGAACAAGAATGTGCTTTTTGCTAAAAAAAATTAATAAATAACAAAACAACAACAACAAAAAACCAACAACAACAACAAAAATAATCATTGGCATCTTCCTGGATGGTGACTCAGATCATTATTTTACACTGATTTCATCTGAATGGAATCCTAAGCTTTTCAAAATCAATCACGTTTTTGGTTTGGTTTTGTGAGCTGCACTTCACTTCACAGTTTTAAGTCACAGACAGAAAGCTCTGTCACAGCACAAAACAATATTCAGTAGCTCTTCATATCATTAGATCAAGAAAGTTTTTCCCTTCTGAGAATGTAAGTTTTTGAATAACTGCATTTATCTTATTCACTTGTCAGGACCCTCAAGTTTTATTAAAAACAAAAGTTTATTATCAAACTAAATCCCAATCACTTCATTTTCCCAACAAGATTCCTCTACCTTCCCTCCAACATACCAATTTCCCTTATTCCCTGATCCACACTCAAGAAGCCAACATTTCCTGTCATAGCTCAAAGCAGGGCCACCCCAGGGAGGCTGAGAAGTTAGGAGTGCCTCTTTCAAATTCCTCCCACCACCGCCAACCCTCCCCAGCAAAACTAAGTAAGACTAAGACTGGCAGCACTCAGACCTGACTCTTGTATCACGACCATGTATATCCACTCAACAAATACTTATTGAGCATCTACTATATGCCAGAGACCTTTCTAGGCCTAGGGATACAGTAGTGAATAGAATAGGCCCTCATAGGGCCCACATTCAATGAGAGAAACAGACAATAAACAACATAAACAAAATATGCAGAATGTTATATTGATAAACTTTAGAAATGTTTTAAGAGTCGGCAGGGTAGAGGGATATAAAATGGGTAGGAGTTTGAAAAATTTTAAAGGGTGGTCAGTAAAAGCTTTACTGCAAAGGTGACTTTCGCGTAAGTGATGAGACAGGAAAGGAACAAGCCAAACAGATAGCCAGGGAAAGGGCAAGTGCCAAGGCCCTGAGGTAGAGTACGCTTGGCCTGTGGGAGGAATAGTGACTAGAACTAAAAAAAACAAAGGGATTGTGATAGAAGATGAGATCAGAGAGGTAACAAACCATGTTATGTGGGGTTTTACAGGTTATCTTAAGGACTTTAACTTAGTCTCTAAGGAAGATAGGAAGTCACCATGAGTTTTGGCATTTTGCTTTGTTTTGTTTTGAACTAAGCCACCCAGGTGCCCCCATTTCTAGGTGTATCTTATTTTATTTATATTTTTTCTAGTTTCAGGGGTAAAATTTAGTGATACATCAGTTGCATATAACACCCAGTGCTCATCACTTCAAGTGTCCTCCTTAACGCCCATCACCCAGTTACCGCATCCCCCCACCTCCCTCCCCTCCAGCACCCCTCAGTTTGTTTCCTAGAGTTCAGTGTCTCTTATGCTTTGCCTCCCTTTCAATTTCCTTCTCATTTTATATTTTCTTCCCCTACATTAGCATAATACCCTCTAGCTCCATGCACGTTGTTGCAAATGGCAAGATTTCATTTGTTTTGATGGCTGAGTAATATTCCATTATATATATATATATACATATAGCCATCAAAAAGAATATAGGTTGTGGAGACTATATATATATATCACATCTTCTTTATTCATGCCCATCATTCATCAATCGATGGGCATCTGGGCTCTTTCCATAGTTTGGCTATTGTAGACATTGCTGCTATAAACATTGGGGTGCAGGTGCTCCTTTGAATAACTATGTTTGTAACCTTTGGATAAATACAGAATAGTGCAATTGCTGGGTTGGAAGGTAGCTCTATTTTTAACTTTTTAAGGTGAGTTTTGAGCACAAAAATAAAGTGCCCTTATTTCTATTGTGATGGGATTACTCTGGCTGCTATAGGGAGAATAGATTCATTGAAGGGAGAATAGAAAGAAGTAGGGAGGCCAATTAAAGGCTAGTTCCTCCTAATCCATGCATTAGAGAGACAATGGTAGCTTTAACCAGAGCAGTGGTAGAAGGATGTCTGTGAGAAACAGATGAATAACTCCAAGGTTTGGGCAATTCTTAACTCTTACCGTGGCAGAGTACCATGGCTTTGAATAATATATTTACTGAAGTCAATCACCTTGTCATATTGTCCATTTGGATTTGAACTTCTTTGAAATGCTTTTTTATATCTTTCTGCTATTGTATTGGATACAAATCTTTGGCTCCTAGATCCCCATTGTTATACTGTCACTTATATCCCACCAACACCACTGGGTTCCAGCCAGGCACCAGTCCTGCATGTGTCAGGCCATCCCCCATGGTCACTGCTTTACTGACCAGCTGTATGTTCAGAGTTTTTGATTTCTTTGTTACTTTCAGACTAGAATGAAATAATGAGGGACATGAGAACTGGCACACAGAGCCATTAAAGTGGTCTCATGACACACTTGAAAAGTTAACTGCCCATTGGGCAAGCTTTGGCCAATAGAAAAGAAGACACAGAAGGGAACTAGGCAGATATTTCCCCTGGAGCCTCCCTCCCATGAATTTCTCCAAAGCTGAGTTCTCTTTGCAGGCTATCTGAGAAGTTCCATATGCTGAGTAAATACACCTGCTAAGCAACTTGCTACGTCTTACTGTGTCTTGAGAAGCAATAACACATCACTTTGGATCACAGCACATCTTCCCTTGCTGCTCTTCCTTTAATCCTCACCCTTGTAACCTGGGTTTGCTCCTCATAAATAAAGCATTAGCCCTTTAATCCTGACTCAGACGCTACTTTCTTGGGAAAGTGGGCCAAGAGAGCCATCAACTTATCAGACTTCTTTGATGATGATGATGATGATGATGATGATGATGATGATGTTTACATTATCATATACATTGGAAACAACTTCTCAAGCTATGATCTGTCTTTTGTATTGGTAGCATCTGCCATCCTCTAAATTTTCATTGTTATGCAGCCAAAAGTTCTTTAGTAGCTTCTAGATTTCTTGTCTTAGTTAGAAAGGTCTCCACAACCTCAGTGATCATATGAATAATTTTCTTCTAGAATTTTATTTTTAAGTCTTTTACTCAAGTGAAATTAATTAATTATATATATATACATATAGATACACATATATATTTCATTCAAGTGAAATTAATTTTATATATATATACACACACATATATATGAAGTAGTGATACCCATTTACTGTGATTTCCAGGTGTGTGAGAACAATTTATTAAATAAATCACCTTTTTCATAGTGACATTAAATGTCAGCTTTATTAAGTTTCCATACATACCGAGAACTATTTCAGACTACTTACCCTAGTTTACCCCTCTATTCCCAACCATATTGTTGTTATTACAGTTGCTTTACAGTGTCTTGGTATTTGGAAAGAAAAAGGGCTCCTCATTATTCCTCTTTTTCATATTTTAATTTTTTCTCAGACACTGATTTTTCCTAACCTTGAACTTTTCATTAAATTCCAAAAGTAATATGAAATTTTAAATGAAATTGCACTGAGTTTATATAGTATTATGAATAGGATATTGTTCTTTTCTTTATGTCTTGTTTTTTATCTTTTAATACTACTTTGTAATTTCATTTATATGGATTATGTGACTTCCTTGTTAAAAATTATACCTAAGTATTTTGTGGTTTTTATAATTCCCAAGACTGAGAAATTTTTACTATTTCCATTTTTAAGTGACTATTAATAAATTTAAAATGTAATATTTTTCTCTTCTTAGAAGATTCTATTTTTAAGTAATCTCAACACCCAATGTGGAGCTCAAACTCACAACTCTGAGATCAAGAGTCCCATGCTCCACTAACTGAACCAGCCAGGTACCCCGTAATATTTTTGTATAACCAGGCTCTCTGTAAAGTTCCCTCACCAATTCTAGCCATTTTACTAGTGTATCTTGGGGTTTCTAGCTATAGAAGAAATATCTTCAAAAATAACACAATAACCTATTTTTTTAAATATTTATACCTATTATTCTATTTTCTATATTTCCTACTTTGACTTTTTGCATTTACTTCAACCAACAAAACAATATTAAATAATAACAGCAATAGAAAACAGCTATTTTTCTATTCTGATTTCAGTGGCTATAGATTTAGTGTTTTATTATTTAGGCTGAACTTAGGGTGATGCTTGCTATTGGTCTTAGTAAATAGTCTTTATCATAATGTAGTGTTTTCCTTTTATTCCTATTTGGCTATTTTTTTTTTTAAATTAGGGATGGCTGCTAAATTTGTCAAAAACTTTTTCAATGAATGTATGAATTCTTCTCATTTAGTTTGTTGATGCGGGAAATTATATTAATAGTTTTCTGGAGACCTGATCCATCCTCATCTTCCTAGAATTAAACCTAGCTGGTCATAGTGCATATTTTTCAATACATTACCACATTGCTGGATTCTAGCTGGTAACATTTTGAGTAACCTAGTTTAAAATACAGGGGCACCTGGTGGCTGGGTTGTTAAGCGTCTGCCTTAGGCTCAGGTCATGATCCCAGGGTCTTGGCGGGAAGCCTGCTTCTCCCTCTCCCACGCCCCCTGCTGGTGTTTCCTCCCTCGCTGTGTCTCTCTCTGCCAAATAGATAAAAATCTTAAAAAAAAACACAAATTTTTAAATAATCCCTAGAATAAGCTATCAGAAACTTTTTTAAACCCAAGAGTTTTCAACAATATATTAAAAGGTAAAATAAAATGTGATACAACCTACAAGAGCAAATTCATAGGCGTACACTTATAACACACGGAACAGTCAACAATAGAGAAGGTAATTTTCACACAAAGTTCAGAGAAGAAAGGAATCAGCGGTTCTCAAACGTCAGCGTGGATCAGAATCACTCCCCAGACTTGTCAAAGTGGACTGGCAGGCCCCGCCCCGCCCCCCAAGTTTTCTCGTTCTGTAAATCCGAGGTGATGCCTAGGAATCTGCATTTATAACAAGTTCCCAAATGATGCTGATGTTGCTGCAGTTCCAGGGGTTACATTTTGAGAACCCGGGCGGCGTGGCCCTGGAAGCTTTCAACTTTCTAATTGCTTAAACTTTGAAGCGTCAGCTTCAACATCTGAAAAATGGAGAAAACCATCATTCCTCGGAAGATTAGTGTGAGAATTAAAGGAGAGCTAAGAAGGAAGAAGAGGAACGTAACCCCCAACACCTGTGGACTGTTGCCATTCTGTGTCCATATCTAACATATGAATTGATGGCAAGAAGAATTAAATGAAGAGTACAAATAGTCACCCTGTATGAGGTGAGCATAAAAATACCGTAATGATTTTCAGCACCAACTCTTAAATTCTCCAAAAAGAAAAATAAATCACCAATGTCACTTTAAATTTGATGTCAGGTATTATTCCATTTTGAAATTTCTGCTAAATTACTTCCCACGTATAGCTTGATGTTACGTAATGACTTATATAGAGCTATATGTGGATAATACTCTTTAAAGATCTTAAAATATCTCTAAAGACAAAATGCTCCTTAAGGACCCTAAAATAGCCAAATATTAAAATATTTCAAGGTATTAGATAAAATTTTCCTGTATATTTTTATGGTTGAGTCAATTCGAAATGAGGTAACTCAGATTTATTTCATAGATGTTAAACATCTGGAAGTATAACTTAATAAGAAAAAAAAAGATTCATTTAGATTTTTAATTAGGAATTGGACAGGGACTTGTAGGATGTTATATAGAAGCTCATCTGATTTACTTTAATGACAAAACATTGGGGGTTAGGGAATAGGACTGTTGGAGTCAATTTCTACTGTGTTGTGCCTTGGCAACAAAGTTTTCTTTGTGTTCCGAGGTCTTCCAGAGAAGAGGCTCTGTTCTGATCGTGCTGCCCTGGAGACACCTGGGGAATAGATTTCTCGCATATCTCTTTCTCTGCTTTGCACGCTCAGCCTGGCAACTCCTCACAACACACAGTCACACACACACACACACACACACACAAACACCCCACACACCATTTCTCCTTACACACAAGGGCAGGCATGCGTCCCATCCTGAGCTCAGGAACACTAAATGAAAGTTTACATACCCAGTGTTAAAGCTCCCAGTCTTCCACTCCGCTCAGATATCAAGGTAATGTGTATATATAAGCAAATATATTTGCATATACAAGCAAATCTCTTATCAGGTGAGTGAAAGAGCCTACTCTGGGGTGTGTGAATTACCCAGGAGAAAAGACTTAAGGATACAAAGCTAAATTTTTGGAATTGACTTAGCTATAATCAGTGTTAACTCTTTAGAGTGTATCCTATTGAATATCTTTGCTATTACCTATGTATCATTATGCCTATAGACCTAGATATTCTTCTGTTACATGTTTTAAACGATATCACAGTCTACAGCTATTTTAGGATCTGCTTTTCTACTTAATGTATTGCGAACATTTTTACATGATGTTAAATATTAGTTAATGTTATTTTAAATGGCTACATCAAGAAACTGTACCTCACCCTCAGCCACACACCCAGAGCTTTCAATCTTAGGCACAAAGAGAAAGCGAGGGGATAATTAGAGAAGGAAATAGGACATTCTCAATGAGAGTGATTGAAGAGTTATAAGATTAAGAGTTAAACAGCTGAAGGAGAAGAAGAGAGAGAGGTTAAAATAAAGGATAAGAGGGGCGAACTAACTAGTTAAGCAACCCAAAAAGCAGCTCACTCTGCTCTCCCAGATTGCCACCTAAGAGATGACATCAGCCTCAAGCCGCAGGTGGCCAACTGGGCCACTCCCTTGGGCACACCAAGGAAAACAGAACTGAGCTGCAGAGAGAGAGAATGAAAGAGAGAGTTGGTAACTTCATTAAGCCCTCGATCTATCCCTGACTAAAGCTAGAAAAGTGTAAGAATTTGCCAGTCATATGAGCACAGAAATTCCTCTTCGAGCTTAAAATCATTTGAGTTCCTGTCATTTGCAATGAAAAGACACCTTGTCCTTTAATTAAACGTCAACTCTTTTATCTCCAGACAAGCCAGGAAGACTCTCAAATACACAACACACCTATCAAATTCATCATTATTTAAAGTAATGGTGAATAGTGGGTGAAAGAATGCATGACTTATTCCTCAGAACACTAATTTCTCTCACTAAGGCAGACAACTATTAGAACCAAAGAGCTCAATTCCCTCTTCTATCCCACTTTATTAAATAACATGGAATATGTGGCCACATTTTCCATTTTCTCAATGGTGAAATTGCTCTTTGTAAAGTGGAAGTTGATTGTAGTTTCCGAGTTTAACACTGTGGATTCAGAAGTAGAATAAATAGCACTAAGAAGTATCTTTTAGACTCTCTGAAAGCAAAAGGGCTGCTGTATGGTACTGTATCTTTAAGAGGATGGGGAGTGCCAGGGGCTCCTTGAAATGTATGCCCTGGGGGACGCAGGGATGATAAATCATCTATGTATCAGAGCTGCCCATCTTTCAGCTGAGTCACACTGAAGACGTGCCCAAAGTTCTGTCACACAGCTTCCTGCCCTTTTCTTCCAGGTTATCTCACACTATTAGGACCTTCCCAAAGCCAAAGGTTCATGAAGTGATGAAGTACAAGACAAAGAAAGTAAAAATATACATTCAGTCCCAGAGCCCCCACATAGAAAGATATCCATGGCCAAAATACATTATCATTGCCCGAACATCCCAGTTTTCTTAAAAAAAAAAAAAAAAAAAAAAAAAAAAAAAAAAAAAAAAAAGACCAACATTCTCTCTACAGGAACTTGGATACAAAAGCATCTGCAGGGGGAAAGCTGGTTTAATATTAACCAAGTGGGTTTCAGCCAAGGGCATCGCTCATCCTTGCTCTTGGGTCAAAGGGAGTCAGTCCCGTGATTCTTCTCTTAATCTCCATCTTTCCACTAAGGTTTAGGGGAAGAAATAAATGTAAAGAAAATGTGTGTTTTTCAGGAAGGCATGCCTGAGCTTAATAAACTATTTCTCTTAGAGTAAGGTGCCATCTATTAATTGCAAATAACCTGTGCCTTCCATAACTTTGCTGGTCAGAGCGTGACACAACCAGCAAGAGGAGCAACATCTGAGAGCCTAACAGAAATGCAGAGCCTCAGGTCCTCCTGTGGATGTCCTGAATCCAAACCCAGTGCTTAACAAGCTCCCAAGGTCATTCGTGTGCATGCTGAAGTTTTAAAAGCACTGCTCTTTAAGGATCAAATCACAGAAATTTCTTAGAAACATAATTTTGTCTCAAAAGAAGCAAATCAGAGAAAATTATATACCTCAATACCCATTTTAAGATCACAAAGTTAACAAACCTAAGTGGCATATTGTTTAGAGATTCAGACTTATGTGATTAAAAGTATAAATTAAAAAGCAATTTAGGGCATTGGTTACCTCTGCGGGCAGAAGAGGGAGAGACCAGATAGGAAAGGAGGACAAGATAAGACTTAATAGTATCATCCTAGTTCATAATTGAAAGGGTGGATTCACAGGTGTTCCTGTTATTATGCTAGATATATTTTGTATATTCCAATATTGCATAATAAACATTTTCAAAAGGGAGGAAATATAACCTCAACTAGAATAAAAATAATGTTTTGTAGTTATAAAATGACAGCTTTTGCATAGGCCAAGTGTATAGAGAATTGAAAAAGACTGACTTAGCAGCCTTGTAGGGCATGACTAAGCAAGAACCATGAAATAATCCAGATGGTAATAACGAATGCTTTATTACTTAAGAGTGGAAAGGTAACAAGTAACAAATAAATAAACTGATGAGATCAAGCATTTGCGTGCATTTTCGTCCAAGAAAAAAAACAAACCCGCCCTGCATCACAACCATCTCTCTGAAACATGAGAAGTAAATGGGGAGTCTGGGGCCGCAGATGCTTGGAGCACAGTGAGGAAGAGGTATTCAAGAGATGCGGAGTCAGGTTATCCATCAGGGACTTTGGAACTAGGGACAGATGTGGAGTGAATGGATTTTCCAGCCAACAATGATGCCCTCAGGTAACCAGGCATGTGTTCCTTATTTGCAATTTTGCATTAAACAATAACGTATTTTAAAAATTCGTGCTCACAACAACACTTTGTCTAAACCCTCATTTCTGACGTTCTGCTTGTACAGAAAGCAACCTGAGTGTGCAAATAGGCAGCCTCAGGGTTTAATGATGCTAACCTGCACGTTGTGTCACAAACTTGCTCTCATGTCTGGCACCTGACGAGAAAGTGAATCTTCAAACCATGGATGACCCGCTTCTCATTAAAACTTTATACAAAAATTTACATATTCTTTAACATACATAAAGCACCCTAATCCAGTGAGAGGTAGAGAAGAAACTAAATAGATAACGTACTCTAAAGTTGTAGGTTTGATTCTTGGCATCCCGTTGATTGGGGAAGAACCACCTTAGGTAAGTTAGCTCACCCCATGAGAGCCCATGCATTCCTCATTGGTTAACTAAGCAAACCAAGCTTTTCTGAACATGTGGACCCCACATTCATTAGGCACAGATGTATCTCCTGAAATATCTTCCCTGATATTCACCTACTTCACTATGTCCTGACTTCTTGGATATCAGCCTTCATCTGCTCTTGGTTTGTGTTTCTGCGAAAGCATGGTCAGCTAGACTTCTTCTGGCCACCTGACCTTGACTAAGCTTCTTGACCATGGACTTTCTCTTTCTCCCAGGAGATTCTAACTCCAGAAAAGTTATCTCACCCTTCCTTCCACCCCTATCTAGCTATCCCACACCTATGCATGACTGGCCCCAAGGTGAAGATTCATGGCATGCTATATTCCCATTTTTGAAGACCAAAGTAGACACAAGCTATAAAGGCATTTTGAAAAGTTTAGAAGAGTTATGGATAATAATTGAGAAATTAGAATACAGCAGAGGTTAACCCATCAAAAATATTCACAAACTTGATTAAATTATTTTCCAACTATGACAGAATTCTAGAATTTCACCCAAGTATTATCACAACCAGAGGTCCCAGGTCCAGTTGTGTCACCAAGTAGACCCACTGAAAGATTCTTTTTGCAAATTTTCTTAAGCTTCTCCTGTGGCATTGATTAGATATGAACTTAATTTCCATGAGAACAACAGAGAGCTATGCAAAATATCATGACCGTAATTACTGGATGGTACATGAGGGAAGTCCAAAAGAACTCACGGCTCTAAGTAAAGAAACCTTGGAGAGAATCCAATATAACTCCCCTGTTTTCCATTTTTTTAAGTATTTATTTATTTATTTATTTATTTATTTGAGAGAGAGAGAGAGAGAAGACAGAGAGCAACCATGAGTTGGGGAGAGGGGCAGAAGGAGAGAATCTCAAGCACACTCCCCACAGAGCGTGGAGCCCGATGCCAGACTCAATCCCAGGACCCTGAGATCATGATCTAAGCCAAAATCAAGAGTAGGCCACTCAACCGACTGAGCCACCCAGGTGCCCCCCTGTTTTCCATTTTTTAAAAATATATCTATGATCATATAACTAACTACTAACTATAAGAACTAGAATTCAAGTGTCGGTAAAAATAATTCCAGTAAGTTTATGATGTCTGCTAAGACTCCCAAATGCTGTCAATTTAACTACTTCAGACTGGTGACACTGTGCTATTTTTAAAGCCACCAGGACAAAAACTCCACAATGGCCCTCAAAATTCTGTTTTAGTCCTACACAGATATTTCTACTGGTCTTTCTCTTCATGGTTCTCTAAATCACTCTTATTGCAATTTTACCCTTTCTCTTTTGTTGGAACTGGAAAAAAAAAATCATGCACATTTGTTCTTATTCTTCACTACTGCAATACACAGACTTATGAGAAATTGGCTGGTTTTTTTCCCCCATCCCAAAGATCAAGGCATTAACCACTGTTAGAGACATAAGTTCCTGTTGTTGTCCTGGAATACGCTAAATAGAGCTGCCCTTAAGAGAAACACCACCATCAGACACCAATACCTACAATTCAAACACCTGTTCTTGTTACTTTGATTTGTATCTTATATCAAAATCACCATTTGTTTTATAAAGATATGGCATCTGATTGTGTGTGGTTCATCTCTCTGGAATGTCAGTCACATGTCCCCATTATTCTATCTCAATATTAGCTATTATTTCAGAAAATGACTATCATAGAAGTACCCCTGCAGAAATTTTGTTTAGGCCACAAAACCTCTTTTAAGATAAGCTACAATAGACCTATCCTCTAGATTACTCTCTAGCCAAAAATACATCCAGCAGGTTTTGTGTTATGTGATACAAGACAGACAAAAACATAATTCACTTTGTATTGATTACAGAATATATACTCTCTCACAACTCTCTGATTGTTCAAACAATTTAGGAGAAATCTGCCTTTCTATTTCATTTGTTGTTGGATAGAATACATCCTGAATTTGTCATCTCTTCTTTCTCTATATGGAGTCCCTCATGCGGCAGGTAATCAATCAATCAGTTTACAATAGAATGCCTGATAGACTGCCATTTCACATCACTTCACTGATAGGAAAAATAAACCTAAAATGGAGAAATGGTAGATATTTTTTAAATGAACAGAAAAAAAGGAAGGTTTCATTGGCAATCTTTTGGCAAATATATCATCAAAAACTAGAATATATGGCCAAGAAGAAATGGTTCATTTCTTGAAGAACAAATATTTCATCACAGCCATTAACCACCAGGTAAGAGACACGTCAAAAAAGAAAATTTCAGTGACACATCACCTTTGCAGAGCCATCCAGGAGCTAATACTGTGCACAAAACAAGCTTTGTGTTGATAGAAAATAAGAACCTGCCAGTGTAATATGTTGCCAAGCTACCAATTGAGGGCACCAAGGCAAAGAACTGACAAACTCAGAAGCTATGTCCACCTACAATTAAAGCCACAAAGGCAAAAATTCACAATATTTTAGGGAGCTGTGATTCTCTGCCATTTTCAAGACAATTTAGCCATTTTCCAAAATGTATTGGATCTCTTATAAAAATTAAATATGAGCAATCTTTAAAAATTAAATTAAAATAGCACAAAAATATGGTTTTATGAGGTGACACAGAGAAGAAACCCCTAAGCACCAAACAACTGCAGACTCAATTAAAAATTTCCAACCACTGCCAAATTATACCCAACACAGAATGAAAGAAACATACTGATTGAATGCCAATGACTATTCTTTTATGTGATATTCCAAAGACCAAAGAGGAGTTATGAGATAAAGAAGGCAAGAAAGAAGAAAGGAGAACAAAGCAGGGAAGAAAGTAGACTGGCAACGAACTGAAGCAGTAGAATTCATTGGCAGGGACGGCCTGGCTAAGGTCTAGATAAATCCTACTCAGCTTTTCGTTCTCAATTTTCCCATTTACCTTTTGAAACAAACCTTTTTTGGTCCCTCTAAACAAGATGAAGTTTTCTTCATGACACTTTCAGCATGCTCTCAAATACCCCAAAACTTACCCTTGATATCACTTATAATTTGTATAATTATTTGTCTAATGTTTATACTCTCCTGCCCCTCAATTATAAGCTCTGTAATGGTAGAGACTGTATCTCCAAATGTCCAGTAACTAGCATACAGTATTTATATATGCTCAATAAATATTAGAATAAGTGAATTAAATATAATCATTATTGTAAGTATTTGGAAAGGCAGTGTAATGACTAAAAGCAAAAGCTGGCACCTGCTGCCTGGATGTGAATTCTCTTTCTGCCACTCACTATTTGTACAAACTTTGGCAAGTGTCTTAGCCCATCTGTGACTTTGTTTCCTCAGTTCAAAATGAGGTTAATAATGGCATTCTTCTCACAGGGTTATGGAAATTAAACACATCAATATTTATAAAGTGATTAGAACAGTAAATATTCATATTAATCACTATTTAAGTATCAGTTAAATAATTATATATGAATGTCAATAAATCATGTATTTGTTTGTCACCAATAAGAATTTAATTTTTAAATATGTTAACTATGAATCCAAATTTGGTATTCCCAAGTATAACAGACTACCAACATGACATGTTCTGGCCAATATAACTTTAAGAGTAAAAGTAAAACTTTCCCACTGAGCTTTCAAATAATTTGTTAAAAATCATCTAACTTGTTAAAAATACCCAAACAATAAGAAGTAATACCTACAAAAAGCCATAAAGGTGGATGACAGTGACTTCAGCAGAAATTCCAGAGTCAAAACCTCTGAAAAGTCTTTCCTCCACAAAAGCAGTAAGAAAATTGGTGAAAATTGGCAAAAATTGGCAAAAATGACTTTCTCAGAACTTTGCAAATTAACCAAATGCTTGTAAGGA
Organism: Ailuropoda melanoleuca; assembly: GCF_002007445.2. Lineage (NCBI taxonomy): Eukaryota > Metazoa > Chordata > Mammalia > Carnivora > Ursidae > Ailuropoda > Ailuropoda melanoleuca. The sequence continues at coordinate 126,812,705 of NC_048224.1, read as the reverse complement.
CCCAGGGGGCATTTCTGCAAGAAGAAGAGCTGAGGGGAGCCTGGGTGGCGCAGTAGTTAAGCATCTGCCTTGGGCTCAGGGCGTGATCCCGGAGACGTGGGATCGAGCCCCACATCAGGCTCCTCTGCTGGGAGCCTGCTTCTTCCTCTCCCACTCCCCCTGCTTGTGTTCCCTCTCTCGCTGGCTGTCTCTTTCTGTCAAATAAATAAATAAAATCTTAAAAAAAAAAAAAAGAAGAAGAAGAGCTGAATATCAGTAAAAACTTTGTGGCATTTTAACTTGCCAGCCTTTGCCTTCCAGCTCACATGGAGGTTGAAACTGGAAGCCTGGCATCCGCTGGAGGAACACGGGAACTTGTTATTCTACTATCTGATTTGAAAGACTACTGCATAAAGCAATGACTATAAATCTGTGTTAATGGGCACACAATGTGAGTGTACATATATATACATCAAGATACACATATATTACTGAGAACAACACAAAATAGGGAGTGAAAATGGGGCTGTATAGGAGTAAAGTTCTTTTACAATACTGAAATTAAGTTGGTATTAATCCAAATTAGATGGTTATAAATTATGGTGTTAATTGTAATCCCCAGGGCAGTCACTGAAAATCAATTCAAAAATATATAGAAAAACATATAGTACAAGAAATGACAAGGGAATTAAAATGGCACTCTAGAAAATATCTATTTGACACAAAAAAAGGGAGTAATGGAGAAAGACAGAAACAAAAATGACAACACATATAGAAAACTAAAGACTAAAAACAATCTCTGCCTTTAATGGGAGTGTTCAGTCATTTAATATAATCACTGATACAGTAGGATTTACATCAAAAGAAATCAGGAATGACTATACAATATCAGATAAAATAGATTTTTTTTAAAGATTTTATTTCTTTATTTGTCAGAGATAGAGACAGTCAGTGAGAGCAGGAACACAAGCAGGGGGAGTGGGAGAGGAAGAAGCAGGCTCCTAGCGGAGGAGCCTGATGTGGGGCTCGATCCCACAACACCGGGATCACGCCCTGAGCCGAAGGCAGACGCCCAACCGCTGTGCCACCCAGGCGCCCCGATAAAATAGATTTTTAAGGCAAAAATTGTTACTAGAGATAAACAGGATATTTTATAATAATAAAAAGTCAATCCATCAAGAAAATATATAAAATTATGAGAAATTATAATATATAAAAATATAAGAAATTATAAACCTATGTAAACAACAGAGCCCCAAAATATATGAAGCAGAAACTGACAGAAATGAAGGAAGGAATAGACAATGCAACAATAATAGTTGATGGTTTCTGTGTCTCACTTTCAAATAATGGCTAGAACAAGTAGACAAAGAGAAACAGAAAACTTTGAACAATACTATAAATAAACTACACCTAATAGACATCTATAGAACATTCCACACAACAACAGCAGAATACATATTCTTTCCAGGTACGCAAGGAACATTCTTCAGGACAGACCATATGTTAGGACATAAAGCAAGTCTCCATAAATTTTAAAGGATCCAAACCCTACAAGTGTATTCTCTGACCACATGAAGTTGAATAAGTAATAACTATAACTTTACTCAACACTCTGAGGTAGAGAATCATCCCTTCTGTTCCAGCTATTCCCTTCTATGAAATGTTTCCCTTCACTCTTCTGCTGATCTAAATTCTATCTTGGGATAGAGTTGGCTGTAACAAGGACATTCAAAATAACAATGGCTTAAACCAGATATTAGTTTATTTTTCTTACATGTAAAATTCTTAGCTGGCATGACAACTCTGTTTGATGAGGTGAACAGGGACTCTTGCTCCTTGTATTTTGTTATCTTCCATATTTACACGACTGCAGTATCATGAGTGGCCCAAGACAGATGCTCCAGCTTCTAGCTGTTTCATCTGTGTCCCACCCAGTAAGATGGACAAAAGTAATAAGAAGTGGGGGCACTTGGGTGCCTCAGCCAGTTAAGCATCTGCCTTCAGCTCATGTCATGATGCTGGGGTCCTGGGATTGAGCCCTGCATTGAGCTTCCTGCTCAGTAGAGAGCCTGCTTCTCCCTCTCCCTCTCCCCCTGCTTGTGCTTGCATGCGCGCATGCGCTCTCATAAATAAATAAATAAATAAATTAAATAAATAAATAAATAAATAACTTACTTTAAAAGTGATAAGGGGCAGGCATCCTTCCTGCTCTAATGGCATGATCTAGAAGCTACACACACAGTGCTGCTTACAACCCACTGTACAGAACTTGATCATGCACAGATGCAAAATGGAGAAGTGCAACATTGTGCAGCATTTAGCTAAATTCTACTCCTATCTAATAAGGGAAGAACAGGTCTTAGAGAAAAGTAGCAGACTCAGCCACGCCACACCTCAAGTCTCCACCCAAGTTCCATGTCCTCCAAGGAACTCAGACTGCTCAAGTTTTCTTACTTTTCTGAAATTACTTTATCTATAATCAGTTAAGATGACACTGAAAGTCTGTTATTCTTGATTTTTTTCATGTACGGCCAGTCTGTCTGTTCCTCCATTTATATCAGAAGGTCTTTGAGAATAAAAATCCATCCCTTATGCTGCTTTTGACTCACTTCTCTGCCTCTGTGGTACCTTCACAATGTTGGAAATACACTAGGTACTCCTATATTATTACTCAGTGGTTAAAATAAAACAGGTAAAATACCTGAAAACACAAAATTACATTAACATTTCAATAAATGTGTTCTGAAAAGGTATTGAAACTGCGATTGCTGAAATTCAGGAGTAAATTGATAAGTTGTAGTTCCTCCAGAAATACAGCTAAAACCATTTATAAGGTTTTGAATAAGGTTAGATAACCTATTACTTTTATCACTATAGCTATTTTTTAAAAAAACCTAAGGTTAAAATTACAGCTGATTCATTTTATTCATAGTTGATTAATTATAAGACTTGATAAAATTAAGCAGTTGATGTGAAACTTCAAAAGAAATTATTGATTCTTCTCATGAGCAACAGCCAATTAAAACAGTATGGTGCAAGACTGCTCTAGTTCTTAGTATTCTAATTTTGGATTTTTTCTCTTCATTTTTTCAAACAAAGAACATTATATAAAGACTTCAAATTAGCTCTTGGCTTTTCCTATTCAATATCAACCACTTACTGAGTGCCAATCATTTTGCTGAACCTTCTTTAAAAAAGAGTTTTGCCAGTGGCACAGCAAATGAAAAGAGATGATGAGATAATCATAGCTAAATCTTATCCGGTGTGCTGCCTTTTCTTCCCTGATGAAAACCCCACATGACATTGTTATGTGGGAAAAGGACATGATGATTCAAACACCAGAACTGTTTCTTTCATGCAAACAAAATACAAGAGTCCCCAAAAGATGTGGATTTTGAACAAAAAAAGTTCAGGGTAGGTCTTGAGTTCCAGATATCCTCCTGGCAGTTCTAGTTTTGGGGGGATTTGAAATTGATGCTTAGTCTATAAATGGCAGGATTCCAAGGTGGATCTCCTAAGACATGGTAGCCATGTCTTTAAAATATCTCCAGTATTAAGTGAATATTCATTATTGTTTAAGATAAAAATTAAAAGCACCAAACTATCTGAATTAGTTTATGCACTGAAAGCTCTTGAAGTGTCTATGTAATTCATTTCATTTTCCATTCCCAGAAACTGAGTACTTTTTTCCATAGCTGACCACTGACTAAACTATTGCTCTGTTTCTCAATTATTATAAAAATAGTATTCTAGTATTAAAAGAAAGTAATTCACCCATTAATCTATCATTTAAATGTAGCTGTCTTCATATTTATACTCTCTCCCAGCCTTTATTCATGTTTTCCCATAGCTGTAATTATAATACAAATATAATTTTATCTATTTTCTTCACTTAAAATTAAATAGAATTTGTGACATTTTCATGTTGATATATAATCATCACAGTTATGATTTTAATGAATGCATATATCCCATTTAATTAGCGCAATATACTTAACCATCACTCTTTTCCAGGGACTTTTGGAAATGTCACCTTTCCGAAGACTTCCGTTTTTAAAAGATGGATTTTGCCAACTAGAGATTCCACATTATAATAGAAATGATAAGAAATACCCAGAAGGACAACACATGATTCCCAATTGCAACTAATTTACAATACATCAGATGAGGAAAAACAAAAGCAGCGGATAAAACTCAACCAGGACCTCAGAGGACAGCTCATTAAGGAAGTTTCACTGGGCAGGTTTAACTTGTGTGGGGCCTGGAAATATGAAGAGAATATTTGGATAGGCAGAGAAATGTCCGGAGAGCATTCCAGAAGGAGAAAGTTTATTTGACTATGTCAAAACAGGAGCTTGGGCAAGAGTGGTGAAATCTGTCCTAGTCGGAAGCAGGATTGGACCTGTAAGTGGGCATTTCATCCTTTCTGGTTGTGAGGGTCAATGGGGATCAAGGACAGAGAAATGGCTAGGTGAATAAACCCACTCTCTTGGCAGTGTGTGTCTAACAAGAGTGGGGAGGTGGGTAAAGACTCATAGGTAATTCCTCCCTTATAAATGTATCACTATGTCTTTCCCTTCATCATGTAGCTTCATTACAATCACTGCAATACATAGGTTGACTCACAACATAATTAGGATATAGCTACTACCTGCTCTATTTTTTAGGCATTAAAATGTGAAGAATATCACGACATAGAAAATATTCATCATATATTGGTAAGTAAAACACAGAATATACAATTATAAATAAACCATTACCATATAAAAGTAAATATGGACTCAAAAATAAAAACGATTATCTTCAGGTCTTGGATTATGAGTTGACCTAAGGACGCAGGTAAGAGAATGAGAACACTTCTCATGGAGAGTTGCCCCCATCTACCTAGTTTTTTCCCCAATTCTTTTCACATTCTGTAGGCCCTACATCTCTTCTTGGGTGGAAAAAAAAAAAAACTTTGTTTTATACCATAATGCACTTTTCCAAATCCGTTGTTTCTTTCATACCTTTAAGGCAAGTCTCTCAATTATGTCTACCATGATTTTTCAGTGTCTATGTGTCACCTGTCCTCATCTGAAACAGTCCTCTCCTGAGCCACCGGGCTAGAAGTCTCTAGTTACCTGGCCCAGGCAGAGCCATGGGGGATGAGGAGGTACATTAAGAAAATAATCCCGAGTACTTTCAAATATTAGACACAGTACCCATACATATTCTTTTTTAAATTTTATTAGAAATATGTCTGAAAATATGCCCAGCAATATTAGAGCTAAAATGTAATCTCATTATCAATTCCAAATTATTAAACAGTGCTCTCCAAACACATACCAGCTGGGAAAAAGGCATTACTGTTTATTTCCGGTACCTTCCAGAACTCTCTCCTGCGGGTTTAGCTCAGGGGTGGAGATAACTGATATCATGAGGAAAGCCCAAGATTGGTCACCATGTATTCAGATTTTCACATGACCAGTCCATCTATGGAGAGAGATAATGTTTTGTAAAGGTCTACACTTAGGTACTGTGGCCGCAGGTTCTAGAGTAAACCTGGGTCTATGGAAGGAATTACCAAATAATTCAGAAGAACTCTCCTAGTAAGCTGAGATTCCGAGTGTGGACTTTGAGCTAGGTTTCACAGGATCACAGCCCATTTTCACGGTTGAGGATAGAGCCCAGCTTTTCACTTTTAACAGGAGTGTTAATAATGTCTCCTCCAAAGTTACTTGGAAGCAATCCCCCAAGGTCTCTGTACACCTACCATTAGTTACAAGGACATTCTTCTCCAACCACACTATGAACCACAATTCATTCCATTTCAACTGCTTCTCTCAAATATAAAGAAAGCACAGTGCTGGACACCCCTAGCCTCCCATTCTCTCACTCAGCCTGCAGTCTCCTGTCCAGTGTTTCTCAAAATGGAATACAACCTACATCTGGATCAGAATCACTGTGTGCCCCCCCCCAGTTCATATTGAAGCCTGAAGTTCACATATTAAAGTCTGCCATTACCCCCAGAAGGTAACATTATTTGGAAATATGGTCTCTACAGATGATCAAGTTAAGATGAGGTCAGTAGGATGAGTCCTAATCCAGTATGACCATGACCTTGTAAAAAGAGGAAATTTGGAGACATGTGTACATAGGGAGGACACCATGTGAACATGAAGAAAGAGATTAGGGTGACAGATCTACAGCCAAGTAACATCAGAACCTGCCCACAAAACTAGAAGAGAGGCCTGAACAGATTCTCCCTCACAGCCCTCATTAGGAACCAGCCCTGCCAACACCTTGATCTTGAACTTGTAGCCTCCAGACTGTGAGGAAATAAATGTCTGTTGTTCAAGCCACCCACTTTGTGGTACCTTGTTATAAAAGCCACTGGAAACTAATCCATAGTGCTTGTTAAAAACGCATGCTCCAAAGACCTCCAGGCAAACCTAAAACCAGAATCTCTGGGCATGGGACCCAGAAATCTACCTCTATAGAGCATCCCAGATGATTGTGATATGTTTAAAGGCACAGAAACCTTCTACATAACTGACACCAAATGTTAAACTATAAGACCAGTTTAGAACTTTCTAGAAGTAATCAACTAATTGAGATTACAAAGATTATTCTTCAACAGAAACCTCCACTGAAACGATATAACTAACCTCTGTACAGCAACTTACAAAATATATTTTCACATGCTTTACTGTTATTGAATCCTCACAACAACTGTGTGGTAGATAAGGTGAATATTTATATTTGTCCCATTTTCTGAATATAGAAAGTAAGGTTCAGAATGTTTGCAACTTGCTGAGCCTCACACAGCCAGGAAGTGCTCCCAGCCAGGTTTGGGTACATGATCAATCAATGTTTGCGGGATATTGAAGGTCAAAGCTAATCAGTGGGAAAGATTAGGCAGTGGGATCAGAAAGTGGCATTATGGTTCCAGATAACTGTCCTGTTGGAAGAGGGTACTGTTCTGGGTAGTGTTCTGGGTCCTCCCAGCAACTGAGGGCAGGAATGAGGCTATCAAGGCACAATAGGAGCAGCAAGGCATGATGGGAACAGTGGGCTAATCCTAACAGAACTAGGCCAACTTTTTTACCCCACAACCACAAGGCTATATCCAGCTTGTGCTTAACAGGCTTGAGGAGATTTTGCAGCCCTAATTTTATGTATGCTTCAGAATTAATTCAGAACCATCACCACCAAAAAAAAAAAAAAAAAAAAAAAAAAAAAAAACGAAAAGAAAGAATGTTAGTGGCATTTAGATTAACTTCACAGCTACTGACATTTCAGAAAAGCCATGATTGTCACCTTGAGCTTTACATAAAAGCTAGGGAAAGCAAAGGAACACAACTTCAGTAAACAAAGATTTCAAAGAAGAATGTTTTTCACCAAAATGATAGCTTATGGATATGTGTTTCAGTCCTTTTACATATTGAATTTTTACTCCAGATACATAATCCATTCTTAACATCATCTAGCTAACTAGGGAAAGTATGACCTGATACTTTTACTGTAGAAACATTATTCTATTGATTAGAAATTTCAATAGAAGTGGAGAAAAATAAACACATTGAAATTCTCTAAAAATGAGCATGAAAATGTACTGCCTGTTGCTCTATGACACAAATTCCCCAAATAATTATTGGTAGGGTCCATTGCCATATAGTTGTATAAACATAAATGAGCCCAAGATAATACCCAAAGCTCAAAGAGTAATGACAAAGGTGGAAGAGATGATCTAGTCAGGCATGAAATTGATTTTATAATAACAAATATCTGTTGCCTTCCATGTGCTAAGTAAATAATTCTGAAGCAGGGGGTAAAGATAATAAAAACAAAATCATTAACTGCTTCTACTAAATCAAACAGAGAAAGAAACCCATTGTCACGTTGACCCTGAAGCCTGCTTAATGGCTAATTAAAGCAATTATTTTCATCACGACCCAGCGCTTAATCATAGGTACCTTCAGAGCTGTAGGCAAGTTTGGCTGGTAACCTTGTTGGAACTATTTTCCCCCAAATTTACATTGAAAATATGTGAGACACCAGGCTCAGGAGAGGCAGGAGAAAGTACAATAGGGAATGAACCCAGTATTGGAGCCTATAACTGAATCATAAACCCCACAATCTAACCTTAGAAGGCAGGCTTAATATGATGTAGTCTCTTTAGTGTGTGTGTGTGTGTGTGTGTGTGTGTGTGTTTAAAGGACTAAGTTAGCTAATTGCAGATAATGGAAGTTTATGGTCAGCTTTAAAAATTCACTTTGAATGTCATTATGTCATTTATGTTCCCACTGCTCAGCTCAGTTGATTAGAGTATAATTCTACAGAGAACAGAATTTCTGGTTCAATGCCCAGGTGGGTCAGTTAGCTTTACTCAGTCCCTTGGCCCCATAACTCATCATTTTTCCACCCAGCTATTTTCATATGTGAGGCTTTTATCCAAAAGGAATCACAAAAGAAAATAGAGGGGGTGGGGGAGGGAGCAAATGTTATAAATTTTTACAAATTCTAGCAGTAACTACAGAAAAGCTCTAACCCAGTGTGTGATTAAGGATGTCTGCCCACATCAATGAGGACATATGAAACGAACATCTAGAGTTTATGTCTTCTTAGTATCCTATTCTTCTTAAAGACACTCCTTCCCCTATCCCAGGGTAGTTTCCAGGGACACTGTCTCAGTCCTAAATGACTCAACCTCCAGGCCTCGTCTGGTTGGTTAAGAGGTTGACACCTTTCCAAAACTGAGCCAAACAGAAATCCTTGCCTGGGATTTCTGAAATGAGATTCAAGGAACATCTGTAAGTCTGTACTTCTTGATGACAGAAGCAATCAGACTTAGAATTTAGGAGCTGCTGGTGGCCATAATTTGATCCCCTGCAGAAGAAATTTGGCTTTAGTGAGAAGCAATGAGGCCTCCACACAGAGAGGAGTAGAGACAGAAGGTGGAAGCAAAGGGGCTGGCAACGTTCAGTCCCATCCCACGGCTCGGCTTCGCCTCAGGCTCAGCTCCATCTGTACCCTCCTATTGTTTTATTTTTTTTAATCTTTCCTGGATTCCAAGCACTGCTAAATCCCTTCATTTCCCTCAATAAGTTTGAGTTGAGTTTCTGTCACTTGCAATCCAAATGATACATACACACTCATTTACAGGCAATGAATCAAAAAAGAGGATGTCAGTTTTAGCCCTGGCATGGACTCCATGTATCGGTCTGGAGGTTACGCTGCTGAGTAACAAACAACTCCATGCTCAGTAGAATAAAATAACAAAAAGTTAGTTCGAAATGACCATATGTCCCTGTTTGCCCAGGACAGTTGTGGTCTATGCTTCTCATCTCAGCCAAGTTGTTAGTACAGGCTCTTCTGAGTCTCAACAGTGATCTGGTTTGAATGAAAAAATTACACGGTCACCCTATCTATTTCTCACTTACTTTATCCATTCATCACAGGAGGCCCAGGCTTCTGGAATGGTCATTATCCAGAACGTTGCCATTCCACATAGTAGAAGGAAAAGAGAGCTCTAAGTGTCCTAAACGGCAATTAAATGCTCCAGATTAGAAGCATCATCTAGATGTCTCATGTCTCCTCACAACTCACTGGCCAGAATTACTCACAGACCCACCTCATTGCAAAGGGCCAAGAAGTCAAATTATTTGGTGAACAGTACTAATGACTTCCGAATTATAAATCTCTCTTTTTGTATCTTGGTTTTCCTATTTGTAAATCTAAAATTCTTACTCATTTTTTTCTAATGGACTATTATGTGGGTCCTTAGATGAAGATTAGATTATTTTAGTTTATGCTTCCTTTTCTAAATTTATCTCTTTGACAACCTGCACCATTTCATTTGACATTCATTGGATGCCTGTTTGTTAAATAAAGTGCTAACTCTTGAAGGATAATGCAATGATTAAGACATGATCCCTGCCACCAGAAACTTACAGCAATTTTAGTATTCTTTAGAGTATCTTTTAGTTCATTGTACTAGTAATTTACTAAGTGATTCCTTTAAGAACTGCCAGAGTTAATATCCCCAGGGTATGGTTCACTCACCTGGTAAGACCTCTAAGGAAAATCTCTATGCAAATTTAATATAGCTTATTCTCCTAATTTGATTTTAACTCCATAGCTTATATCCTTATGCAATGAAAACTCTGATCTTAATTAAATAAGCATAATACAGAAAATCCTAATATAAAGCACTTGCAATGTCCTTTACATAGAATTGACTTTTTCATTATAGCTACTGGAACTCCCTCTTCCACCCAGAATTTTCTATCTACTGCTTCTAGGGCACTCAGAACTTAAGTTGCCCTGTTATGACTAAGGCTGAAACTCCATCAAGATGTTCCTATTCCTGTTGCCTAAAGTCTAAACAGGATCCAGGGAGGAGGAATTTGTGCCGTTGTTGCCAGAGATGCAAAAGCAGAAAATGTAGATCTGGCACCAGAACTGGAATTTAAAGTATATTTTTCTTGCAGAATATTCTATAAGGCGGTGAGCTACTATAGTACGAGTGCTATATTTCAGCAATATTATGAGTGAAATGGGCTTTTATGGACCAGTCTAGGGACCTCAGCACCATTTATAGTCAGAAATACATTTTAAATTCCAAGAAACAAAGTTATACATTAACTTTCAGAATACTGTTCCATAAGTTGATTTAACTAAATGCTACAGGTAGTAGGTGAAGATAACTGAGTAAGATGTACCAAATAAATTCTTTGCTTTAAAGTCAATAGCTCTTTGTCATGGTTGTGTTACATACTTTCAACACCTGGGCCGCAATCATTTAACCAATATATACTGAGCACCTCACAGGCACAAGATATTCTAGGTGCTGGTGAGATGTTAGTAGGCAAGAGAGAGAGATTATCTATGACCAACCTGGTATCATCTCTGCTCTCTTCTACTGATACTCTGTCTTGCAGAAGAGAGCACGGAAACCAGCCTCTTCGGCCTCTTCCTAGCACGGCCCCAGGTTAGAGCCATCTCACAAGAGGAGTCTGCGTGGGATTTTAACATCTCTGGGGAACCTGTAAGCAGACTCATGCACAAAAGTCCAGTTCTTAAGAATCCCCAGGATCAGCAATGGCAGTTCCCACTGAGACTGGGAGATTTTTTGAGACAGCTTCTGTGTAGGTTCCTACAAGTCAACTGCACCCAACCATCTGTTTCCACGACCTTCTCCAGGAATAAAGATAAAATGTATGATTCAACTTTTTAAATTAAACAAAAATAATAGGTTTTAAGTGAAATACACATATTTACTGTGTCTATGAGTTAGAAAAACCAAACCTGAAATAATTAAACATATTCAATATTACAGATGATGTGTATAGTGTCTGCTTCAGTTGCCATGACAAAATACCACAGACCAGGGTTACTTAAACAACAGAAATGAGTTTCTCACAATTCTGGAGGTTGGGAAGTCCAAGATCAAGGTTCTAGAAAGCTGGTTTCATTTTCAGGCTTCTTCTCATGACTTGTAGGCAGCAGCCTTCTCACCATATGCTCACATGACTTCTTCATGCACACGTGTAGAGAGAGATCGATCTCTGGTAGAGAGATCTCTGGTATTGCTTCCTGTTTTATAAGGACAACAGCAGATCTGTTGGATAATGGCATTCCCCTTATGACCTCATTTCATCTTCATCACCACTTTAAAAGCCTTATTTCTTATTTCCAATACAGTCACAAGGGGATTAGGACTTCAACATGTGAATATTGGGGAAGGGGGACACAATTCAGTGTATACCAATATAATTTAATATAACAACATATGTCGGATATTTGGTTCAAGAATACAAAGAAATCCTTTCTAAAATTACATCAATAATCATAATAGCCACTACTGGATATAGTACACCTTGTAAATTATACAATACAATCCTACACACACACACACACGGACACACACACACACACTTTTAAAACTATCCACAAATCACATCCCTTCAAAGCTGACAGCCGAGTAGGTTGACCACAGACAGCATCTCTCATTCCTATAAGGCAGCAGTACTTTGTCTGATAAGCAGAAATGTCAGAAATAAAAGTATCCCATGAACTACACTTGGCTTTACAGCATGGGAACATCCTGAATGGTTTTGTGACTACTGTACTATTATTTCAATGTTCGGTACTATTATAATTTATAATTGTGTTTATACCCCATAACAATATCCCCAAATGTACTGAATGGTGATGCTGTGAAATGTGCCACCCCCCAAATCAAAAGCCATGGAGTGAAATTACATGTGATAAAAAGCTATGAAAAGGGTCAAGGTTTTATAGTTTATTTATTCATGTGTTATTTTTACGTTATTAGATATACATAAAACGTATATTTAAATGTAAAATTACACTACAACTGTGGTAGATTTATGAGGTCTGGGAATGCATCCCCTGCATTACAATTCATTACAATAAGAAAATTAGTGTTGAATTATGTGAGTCTTGAAAAATGCAAAGTCTTTATGAACCTATTCCTCACATAAAATGTGGCTGTGTTGTGCATACAGCTGAGAAGCACAGACATCTTGTGAACGCAGAGGCAGGGTGGGGGGGATCACTATGCTGCTTTCGAAGAAACATTTGTTCCTGCCTGTTCATAAATGTACATCTCTGCCGTTATTTAAATAACCTGTAGTAGAAAAATTGTGTCCATTTCCTTGAGGTATTACCAAGATGGAGTTGACAAAATAATACAGGGCGTATTAAACCCAAAGGAAAGCTGTCTTTAGCTCTGGCTGAGCTTTCATTCTAAAGTCATTTGATATGTGAGTCACACCTCCATCCAGAATCATTAATGCGCAATTTTGCCAGGAAGCAAGAGGATAAGCAAGATGATCTGATGTCCTTTGCAGTCTGATAAATGTAAGTAATTGTTGGCAGTTCAAAATGTGGCTATGTTAGATTTTATCTTTCGTTGAGCCTAACCCTCTGCTCTAATCAACTACTTCAGCCACTTGGAGAACCACCTGAGAAGCCTTGTTGTTCTCTGGCTCTGCACACAACCCCTTCCTCCCAGCAAGATTCATCAGAATGCAGCCAAGGGCAACCAGGCTGTGTTCTCGGGTCAATGGTGGGAGGTCAGCTATACCTAGTTATCTGTCTTAAAGCCTGATTCTTTCCCCACTCCCAACCTGTCCCCTGATAAACCAATTCCTTTTTTGGGCTCTTTCATGACCTAAATACCCCAGAATATGTTTCATATCTATTCTTTCCTATCAGTAAGATCCCCACATTTTCATCATAAAAGTAACCAATCTCCCAGCAGGGACAATGTGCCCCAGGTACCCCCCTCAACACAAACGTAATTCTTGATCCACCTAAAAGAATTTCCCACCCTAAATGGAACCACCTTGCAAATGTTATAACACAGCATTCACAAAATTGGTATCATACCCTAAATTTCACAAAACAGTTTGTATTACCATGAAGAAAATGAAAAAATGCAACCTAATAGTTGACTTCATTATGGTACCTAAGGTTACCACATGGTATCACAATTTTAGAGTACTCTGAAAAAGCCTGACAGATTCTTAATAACATAAAAGATATTCATGTAGCCAGAAGTACAGATTTTCTCCTTTCCCGCTGTGAAAAAACAGAAAGGAAAATGCTCAAGTTGAAACCAGAGGAGGTTTAGTTAGCTATAAAGATTTAGAAATTGCTATATAGGATTAGGTGAAGAAATCTAAAATATTCTTTCCTGTTGTAAGAAGAGAGATGCCTGTCTATCGGGAATACTTAGAAAATACCACAGGACAGCCAGACTGACAAGTCCTTTGGGGCAGGCACCATATTTCTTTTGTCTGCTTTTGATTTATCAGTCACCGGAATATACATACGGGCATACAGGCTCTCACTGAATAGGCAGTCAATAAATATTTGTTGAATGATTGAATGTTTAATCAAAATCTGAAGTCAAATATGTTCACTGCTGTGTATCCACTTCAACCAATCCTCATAACTACTGAAAGTAAGAGAGACCTTAGAAAACCAAGTGATGTACCAACGGTCAAAACAGAGAGAGAGTAGCAGACCTCAAACTTGGATCTCCCACTTTTAAGTCCTGTCAATTAAACAACATGGAACTGTGTCCAAGGAAGAATGATTAACCACCTCTATTTTCCCCAGAATATCTTATATGATGAATCAACATATAAGTACCCTGAGTCCCCATAAGAGGCTGTAGATTCAGACCAACCAAATTAATATACCTTGTGTCCACCACTGGCCAAACATTACTGTGGTGCTCTTGCATCCATGGTTGTTATGCGAACATCTGGGCTATTCTGTGAGTTAGGGATTGTTATCTCCAATTTAGACACAAAGAAAAAGCCACAGAGAAATTAAGCCAACTGCCTAACATTCCTCAGTTAGTAGAGATTTGAAGCCAAATGCTTTGATTCTATTTCATTCATTTTCTATATCTTGAGAAACCATGGAATTCATTGGACAATTAAATAGGATGACCATCTATTTCATCAACCAAACGAGGATGTGTTTTGAAAATGAAAGGACTATGACATCAAGCATAAACTGGCTCTGTCCTGGGAAAAATTTGAAGATCATTCTGGTCCTATCCCTTGATCTCTTCCTCTGACAAAGCATGTCTTCATCCCCATAATCCTAAATCACTCTTTCATAAAGATTTGCTACTTTTGGATCAGCCTATGTGTCTATACTTCTCAAAATTCTCAAGTATGAATTTTTACTTTACATACTATAATAGTAGCTGGAGTGTTTCAAGGGATTCTAAATGAATTAGAGTCAATAGTGTTGTAGTATGTTAATTAAATTAGGATTGCTTAAATAAAGTCAATTTCTATTTAAAATTTCCAAGGAACAGCAAACTCCTTTTCAGCGTAGGGTAATATCAATAGTGCTTTGCAAGGGAACTGAAGAGGGGAAGTAGGCTAGATGCTAAGACCCCAATTTCCTACATAGCACCACAATGTCATTCTATATTTATAAAATGGCTTTGGGTTGAAAATTTGAAAAGAAGGGGTATTGGCTGGGTAACTTCTCAGTGAATGGTAGAAAATGTCAATTCCCACTTATTACTGCTTAATTAAAACTTTTTAAAAGTTATTTTCAAATTTCAGCATTTTGAAATGTCAACTTGTAACACTTACAAATAATTTCTAAAAAGCTGCACAAACTAAGCCTTATACCTTCGCTTTTTAGAAATAACCCATGGTGACCCCCAATAACCCATGTCTTTGGAGAACTGCAAAGCCTCTCATCTCCTCAGAGCTCACCTCCCTGTACTGTAAAGTAAAGCTGAGAAAGGGGCTTGTATTGAGAGTTCCATAAATTTGAACTCAAGAGTCAATGAGTTTACTTTCTGTTTACAGCCATCCGTGAGGGTCAGGGAGTCTTTAAAAACAGACCAGGTTGTTCATTGTTTGGTGGTACCAGAAATACAAATAATCTAATTTCCTGTGGTCCATGTGCTGTGTGAATTGCCCCTTAAGTGTGGACAAGCTAGGACCAGTCAAAACCCTTCCCTAGAAATTTGAGGATTTTATATAGCTAGGGAGAAGCTGACAATCTGCTGTGTGGCCTTAGAAACACCTTTCAGTGAAAGCTAGTTAAAGACGGCCCTGCTTGAACAAAAGGCACCTCTCCTTCCATGATCATTATTCTGGAGATTTCATTTATCTGCTAACTTCTACACCTCTTCTGGTTGACACAGCCAGTTTGGGGAGCCATAGTGATATCTGTATGAATGTGCAAGATGCACTCCTCATATTCTTTACGAGAAACTACTTTATTTGAGATTAACACAAAACAAAACAAAGTTATCATAGGCATGAGTTTTTGTCTACCCAACTTCACCCCATCTGACCACCCAGATGAAGCCGCAAACTCCCGAACATTCTCACCCGTCTAGGGGTGGGGAGGAAAATGAAGGTGTATCTCCCATCCTGGCTGGCTACTAGCCCCAGGAGGTGGGCCATGAAATGGTTCTCACCCCACGCTGAGCCCAGACGTGTGGCGGTCTCCACAGAGAATTCCCCGACCCCTCACCAACTAGGAGCTCTTCGTCAAAGAAGATGTTTTTCCCCCTGGGGAAATACTAAACAAGATAACGTTGTAAATGGGAAGAAATATCCAGACTTGGACCTGGGCCCCAGTGGCTATTCTGTTCTTGTCCAGATCTGGTTTTCATAAGCCAAGAGTCGACTCCATGTGACGGATGTCTGAATCTTAGCTCTTGCCACCTCTGATCTATATCAAATCTTTTGTGATTCATTAAATATTTAAGAAATCCCTCATTTTTTGAAAGTTTGTCCACAGCTTTTTAATAATTTTCCACACAAACTAGACAGATGATTTTATGTCTTAAAAAGAAAGCTAGGGATAGAGAGGTATACCCAAACACATCAATATTTTCTATCAGTACCTAGTATTATAATTATAATAAATATTACAGGATTATTTTATTTTCCATTTATTATATTAATGTGGGCATTTATATCCATTTTCCCTTCCTCTGTGAATGTTAAGTCAATTGTAGAATACAGACCAGGAAAACCTTCTGGCTATGGTTCTAAACCTGGGATCCTGGAACCCTCAAGGAGTCCTAGGAGAAAACCCAAGGAATCCATTAATAGGGATAGGAAAAAAAATAGAAACAAAAACAAAAAACCTGCATCTTTATTTTCTCTACCTCCAGTGAAAATTTAACATTTCCTTCAATTATGAATGTAGACAACATATCATCACAGTATTAGTCAATCCTGTGACTGTGTTGCCAATAGAATTCACATGTTTTCATATCACATTAGGCTGTAACAGCTGTCTCGCAAAACCAATTATATTGATCGTTACTTCAAAATCAAAAATCATGGTACTTAAGACATTGGACCCCATATCACAGTTTTATTTGGTACAATTTTTTATTAACTTTTTATTAATTTTAAAAAATGATTTTTAAAACTTGTATTTTTATTGAGGTATAAATAATGTATAACACCACATTAGTTTCAGGTGTGCAACATGATGATTCAGTACTTGTATATATTGTGAAATGATCACCAAAGTCTAGTTCAATTTTATAACTGTTCACACACAGTTATAAAATTTTTTTCTTGTGATGAGAACTTTAAACATCTACTGTCTTAGCCACTCTCAAGTGTGACATATGGTATTCTTAACTGTAGTCACCTATTTTAAAATAGGTGAAACTTTGAAAATAGTGTTTTAATGTGAATGACTTTTTTCTTTGTAATCCTATGTATTTTATCTTATTTTATACACCTACAAACATTATTCTGAGAAGTCATCTATAGGCTTCTACAGACCAGCCAAGAGGTCCAAGGTACAAGGCAGGTTAAGACTCACTGTTAGGTGCTCATATTTAATAACATAAATAAATGGAGAGAGACCACAAAAAATAAAAAGATCTTCAGGGTGCCTGAGTGGCTCAGTTGGTTAAGCATCTGCCTTTGGCTCAGGTCATGATCCTGGGGTCCTGAGATCGAGACCTGCATAGGGCACCCTGCTCAGCAAGAAGTCCGCTTCTCCCTCTCTCTCTGACCCTCCCCAATGCTTGCGCTCTCCCTTGTGCTCTTTCTCTCTCTCAAATGAATAAGTAAAAAATCTTTAAAAAGTAAATAAAAATAAAAAGATTTCTATATTCAAATGCTTAAATAAATAATACTTGATAATATCATGTGACTCATTTTTCATTAAGTACGGATTTCAATTCTCATTAGTTCAAGTTCATTTTAAAAGGTATCCTTTCTGTTTGTATGTGGCTGTCCAGTTTTCCCAATGCCATTTGTTGAAGAGACTGTCATTTCCTCCATTGTATATTCTTGTTTCCTTTATGGTAGATTAATTAACCATGTAAGTGTGGATTAATTTCTGGACTCTATTCTGTTCCATTGATCTATGTGTCTGTTTTTGTGCCAGTACCATACTCTTTTGACTTCTTCAGTTTTGTAGCATATCTTGAAATCTGGGATTGTGATACCTCCAGCTTTGTTCTTCTTTTTCAAGACTGCTTTAGCTATTTGGGGTCTATTTGATTTCATACCAGTTTTAGGATTATTTGTTCTCGTTCTGTGAAAAATCTTGTTGATATTTTGATATGGATTACATGGATTACATTAAATCTATAGACTGCTTTGTATGGTATGGACATTTTAACAATATTGTTTCTTCTAATCTATGAGCATGGAATGTCTTTCCATTTGTGTCATCTCCAATTTCTTTAATCAGTGTTTTATAGTTTTCAGAGTACAGGTCTTTTATCTCCTTGGTTAATTTTAGTCCTAGGTATTTTATTATTTGGGAGAAGCTACACGCAAAAGAATGAAACTGCACCACTTTCTTACACTTACACAAAAATAAACTCAAAATGGATTAAAGACCTAAGAGTGAGACCTAAAACCATGAAATTCCTAGAAGAAGTTATAGAAAGTAATTTCTTTGACATTAGCTGTAGAAACATTTTTCTAGATATATCTCCTCTGGCAAGGGAAATAAAAGCAGAATTAAACTATTCAGACTATACCAAAATAAAAGTCTTCTGCACGGCAAAGAAAACCATCAATACAACAAAAAGGCAACCAGTAGATGGGAGAAGATATTTGCAAAAGGTATATCTGATAAGGGGTTAATATCCAAAATATATAAAGCATTTATATAACTCAATACCAAAAAAACCCCCCAATAATCCAATTTAAAAATGGGCGAAGGACCTGAATAGACATTTTTCCAAAAAAGATACATAGATGGCCAACAGACACATGAAAAGATGCTCAACGTTACCAATCATCAGGGAAATGTAAGTTAAAACCACAATGAGATGTCACTTTGCACCTGTCATAATGGCTAAATTCAAAAACATAAGAAATGACAAGTGTTGGCAATGCAGAAAAAAAGGAACCCTTGTGCACTGTTGGTGGGAATGCAAATTGGTACAGCCACCTTAGAAAACAGTATGGAGGTTATTCAAAAAATTAAAAATAGAATTACCATATGATCCAGTGATCCCAAAGAAAATGAAAAACATTAATTTGAAAAGATATATGCACCCCTATGTTTATTGCAGCATTATTTACAAAAGCCAAGATATGGAAGCAACTCAAGCATCCGTTGATAGATGAATGGATAAAGAAGATGTGGTATGTATGTATGTGTGTGTATATATATATGTATATATATGTATGTATATATATATACATATATAATGGAATATTACTCACCCATAAAAAAGAATGAGATCTTGCCATTTGCAACAACATGGATGGACCTAGGGGGTCTTATGCTAAGTGAAATAAGTCAGTCAGATAAGGATAAATACCTTATCATTTCACTCATATGTATAACTTAAGAAACCAAACAAACAAATGAAGGGGAAAAAAGAGACAAACAAAAAATTATGGACTCTTAAATACAGAGAACAAACTAGTGGTTGCCAGAAGGGAAGTGGGAAGGGGGATGGGTGAAATAGATTAAAGGGATTAAAAGTACACTTATCTTGATGAGTACCAAGAAATGTATGGAATTGTTGAATCACGGGGAAGCCTGAGTGGCTCAGTAGGTTAAACAACCAACTCTTGATTTCATCAGCAAGGAGTCTGCTTAAGATTCTCTCCCTCTTCTTATACCCCCACACCACACCACCCTTAACTGTCTCTCTCTCTAAAAACAAATAAAGATAAAAATAATTTTTAAAAATAATTGTTGAATCATTATATTATACACCTAAAACTAATATAACACTGTATGGTAATTATACTTAAATAAAAATAAATAATTAAAGTACATTGTACATACTACAAAAAAAACAAAATGGTATCCTCTCTTGAAAGTGGAAGAGAAAGGAACCCTCCCAGCTGTATGGTAGGTGCATGATATATGAGTCCAGTGGGTTTGGATAAAGATAAATTTCTGCCATGATAAACCTAGAATAGGTAGATGGATACATAACTATGCTGTTCACGACTGTTCATAGAGAATCTTCTTGTATTCTTTGCTGCCTGGTTTTTCATTTCATTAAATCTGATTGAGAATCAAATAATTTACTGTGTAAAGAAACAATTACAATCAAGGTTTGATCATAAATTCCTTGATTTTCCCCAAAAAAGCACATGTTATCTTCAGACACATTAAGTTATAGGGGCCAGAAATATCCATCTAGGCTCTTCATGGGTTTCAGACTTATCCAGGCTCTTAATCACCTGTGACTATTCAGCCAAAAAGTCCCCACTAGGACAAAAGTTCCCTCTGCCCTAACAGTTTGTTTGGGTTTTTTTTTTTTTAATAGAAGATGTTCATTTCTTTCATCTTATTTTTCTTTATATTTTTCACCTACTAATAACTATCTCTTTTATCTCTATCTTCATTTCAGCAGAGCCAAATATGTAGTTACATGGTCTTTCTCAGCGTTCTGGGAACAAAGGTACCTCATCGTGATGTTGTTACCATCTAACTTCTCAAACATTCCTGGGGCACCTGGGTGGCTCAGTGGGTTAAGTGTCTGACTCTTGATTTCAGCTCAGGTCATGATCTCAAGGTTGTGGGATCAAGCCCTTTGTTGGGCTCCACGCTAGGTGTGGAGCCTGCTTAAGATTCTCTCTTTCGGGGCACCTGGGTGGCACAGTAGTTAAGCATCTGCCTTCGGCTCGGGACATGATCCCGGCATTGTGGGATCGAGCCCCACATCGGGCTCCTCCGCTATGAGCCTGCTTCTTCCTCTCCCACTCCCCCTGCTTGTGTTCCCTCTCTCGCTGGCTGTCTCTATCTCTGTGAAAGAAAAGAAAAGAAAAGAAAAGAAAAGAATTCTCTCTTTCCCTCTGCCCCTCCTCCACTCTCTCTCCCTCTCTTAAAAAAAAAAAATTTAATTCCTGAATGACAGTTACCATTCACCATTTTGACAACCTTCATTCATTCCAGGTAAACACCACAAGAGTTAAATCTTCCCATGTTTAAAACAATTCTGGGTCTCATTGTATCTTTATAAATACAGCTGACTTTCCTATCAGTTTCCTTTATGAGAAACTTAGTTCAGGTGACCCGCATAGTACCTTCTGTAAATTCCTAACACATTCACCAGACCTGGCTGAAGAGGATTAACCTGGGACCACAAAATTCCTTTATTTTGATATTTCAATGTCAAAAAAAAAAAAAATCAGGGACCAATTTCCCTATAGATCCACAGCCTCCACATATTTCTATCTTCACAGAACTTCCCAAGCTTTGAAGAATAACATTTTAAAGACACCAAAGTTCAAATGTTTCAATCTCCCAACTTTGTAGATAAAGAAAGGTAAAGACCTAAGCAGGTCGAGTGACTCATGCAAACCCATCCAGCTGCCCGAGCTGAGGAAAACATGTTCTGTGTGCCTTTTCCATTTCACCATGCTGCCTCCTCACCCTCCCTGTGTTTTCTTGTATTCATAGACATTTAATACTGAAAAAAAAGATCATCAAGGATATTTGCTAACACTTTAAAAACAGCAGCATACAGCCAATTTTCTTCTTTCATTCACAGCTCCATATCCCTTTTCAATTGGTGCTTTACTATAACTGATTACAGCTCAAAAATTGGAAGCCTACCGTACATACCAATCTATACCTGCAAAACTAGACCACTTTAAAGTGCAAATACTAGCTTTCCAACTACTAAACAAAGAATCAAGTCCTGTTCTATTTTATTAAGCCTATTGGTTTTTTGCTAATGAATTTCTGTGAAACTAAATATAAAATTTTTAAGGTGCAACTCAAAGACATTTTGAAAGTAATGAATTTGTTAAATTGAATAATCTTCAAAAAAAATCCCCAAATATATGAATTTCTGTTCTTATAAATAAATCCCATTTGGCTTTTACTCCAAAGCCCAGGAAGTCAGCCATTGTAAAAGGGATTAAAATAAAAGGCAAACAGGCTACACTATAAAGAAAATTTGCTCAATGGAAAGAAAATATTTAAAAGGCCATTTGAGCTTGGAACCTAGCAAAGTAGCAACCAAATGATTTAAGCAAGGGCATCAAAGAATATTCACATACAGTGGTAGTACTGAACACTTTGCTTTGTTTTTGGTGGTAGTAACAAAGATACAATACATGAAAGGTTCAGATTCTTAACTCATTTTGCGTATCTACAGAATTCAGATGGAAACTCACCACCAAGTGAGAGCACAACCAAGAAAATAATTTTATGGAAAATACTGCTGTGCATCCAAATCATGGTTTGATATAGTCATCGGTTTAAACTTCATGTTGTGATATAAATTTAATTGGAACTAATAAACAAGAAACAAAATTTTACTCCTGCTCTTTATGGCTCCTCTCTGACAGAGATGCTAATCAGTGGTTACTTTTTCCCCCAATTAATCAACTGCAGGTAGAAAAGGGAGAAGACCAATGGGAAATCCAAAATTAAATGCTCAAAGCTAAATGTACATAAGGACATGAGCTAGAAAGAACCAAAGAAAAATTAAAAGGATGACAGACGAGAGTGGTGGCTTTCAGATGTTACTATCTGAATAGTTAAGCCAGAAAATGTAATGAAAATACAAACTATTTTCTATGGCTCTTAAAATACAAAAGAATCTCTACTGGTACAACTCAAAGCAGTATTGGATTTCTCTAGATTTTACATCTAATCGGTCCCAAAATCCTTTTGAATCCATCCCACTGGACTTTCCAGAACCACAGTGTGCTCCCATGTCCTCCTCTCACTTGGAACACCACAACAGTCACCTCCTTGCCCCTCCACGTGGCAGCCAGAGGGCCCTGTCTAAATCAGTCCTGTCCATCCTTGCTTGAAATCCTTGGAAGTTTCTCCATCACTTTTAGGATAAAGTTCCAGTGCCTCAACAAATCTTACAAGACCAGTCATGATTTGCACCCCTGCCTAGCTTTTCCCCCCAGATTCCACCAAGCCCCTCCTTCACCAGCCCCACAATCACACACACACACACACACACACGCATGCACGCACTCACAGCTCTCCAGATATGTGAAAACACTTAGAGTTCACAGATCACGTATGCGCTCCCCTCCCCCAAGGGCTTGCACAGGTAATTCCTCCTATGAAAAGTGCCCTTTCCCTCACCACATCTGCTGAGTGGATTTAGCTTAAAATCTCTTCTTCTGTGAAGCCTTCCCAGACTTCCCCAATTAGAGTAAGGCACTTCCTCAATTGTGCACCTATAGTGCCTTGTACAGGCTTTACGATGCACTCATTATAAGATATATTCTCTCCTTCCCATCCATAACCCCTATGGGGAGGGAACTATGCCATGTTCATCTCTGTTTCTCAAATTCTTAGCATAGTAACTGGCATAGACTGGTTCCTTAATTACTGGTTGATGAATGAATGGAGTTAATTAGATCATTCATTCAATATTGAATAAATATCCATTCAATCTCTACTATATGTCAGACACTGTGTTGGGTGCTGGGGATATACTAATATAAAGGCATGATCTCTAAGACCAGGAAACAGTCTAATAAATGGTAGAAAGAAGGAAATTGCCTATACTGAGTGCCACTAAGAAAAGCTGCTTTGACATATATGATCTTATTTAATCCTTACTCTGACTATATGAGGGAGTATTAATCCCATTTCACAGTTAGGATCTGAGAGCTTAACAAATTCTTGAGGGTACAAATGATCCCAGAGTCAGAATTTGGATAAAAGTCTATCAAATTCCAAACCCTTTTCTTCTGTGTCTTTGTATTTTTCTAATGTTTAAACTTCTTGGTTTCTTTGTTGTTAATTTTTTTTTTTTAACTTCTGACATGAGAACTGGGACTTGGATAATAGGATGACCTTGTTCACATCATTCAGAAGCAGTGATTCTCAGACCGCTCTATCCAGGATATAGAAGCAGTCATTGCCAGCTGCTGGGCATCAGCTCTATGAATGTTTCCATCTTCCTGGTTCATTCAGAAAACCCAACAGTAGACATACACAAATCCACTGAGGTCTCATCCAGACCTCAATAAGAAACTATCATTTCAGAACCTCTAAGTCCTAAGGCTGGACCACTATTTTAAATAAAATAGTGAACTGCCAAATTCAAATGGAATTTAATATTTTATACAATGATCAAAATATTGATGATAGTGATGATAATATTAGCAAGGACTAAAATGATTGTAGTGGCACCCCAGAAAAACTCAACAGTGCTCAAAGAAGAAAGCAAAGGTAAAATCACATTTGTCTCTCAGGTTCATGATACCCAATAAAATACTAGTTCTGGTAACACAGAGATTTCCATCTTTAAATCTCTAAGGAATGTATTTCTTACTCTTCTAACACCCCAGTGCTCTCTGTAGCCTTCACTTTTTCTTTTGTTCTTTCCTTAGTCCCACATTTATGCCGGTGAACATTTCAAACTTAATATCACCAGCACCCAATTATATGTAGAAGTTTTACTTATATTTTTTACTTACATTTATATAGTTCTTGCTAAGCATCACACACTGTGATAACCATTTTACAAGTATTAATTCATTTAATCCTTGCAACATTGCTAGGAGGTAGGTATTATCACTATCCTCATATCACTAATGAAATTGAAGGGAAAAAAATTAAATAACTTGTCAAAGATCACAAAACTGACGTGAGTAAAGCAAGGGTTCAAATCCAGGCCAGCTGGCAGCTAGAGCCTTGATTCTAAGTCCCAGGGTAGTCTATCTCTCAGATAAATATGATAATCCATATAGCAATCCTGGAAAGGAATGTCAGCATGGGTCATTAGAAAACTGCTAGTACTATGTGAATAATCATTGACTTTGAATCACATAGCTTTTTATCCCAAGTGCTACTGCAAGACTAATTAAAACCTCCAGTGGATACACAGTAGGTAGATGGGGAGGGTTCTTCTGGGGCCAGAGGTATCAAAATTAAGAGAGGGGAATCCTACGATCTCCTGATAAAGCCATTAATCTCAAGGTCCCAGTCCCATTGCTCAATTAAAGACAGTCACGCAGTGGTCAACTCCTGTCTCTAGAAGGATCCCTAACACTTGTGACAAAGGTCATCCTTAGGAGGAAGTCCACTCATGCTTAGAATATGGTTATGACATTAATTCAACAGAAACAGGAAGACTTTCTGAGAAATGCTCCACCTTAGGGGTGCCTGGGTGGCTCAGTCATCAAGCATCTGCCTTCAGCCCAGGGCGTGATCCCAGAGTCCTGGGATCGAGCCCCACATCAGGCTCCTCCGCTATGAGCCTGCTTCTTCCTCTCCCACTCCCCCTGCTTGCGTTCCCTCTCTCACTGGCTGTCTCTCTCTCTGTCAAATAAATAAACAAAATCTTGAAAAAAAAAAAAAAAAGAAATGCTCCACCTTAAATTAAATCAGATCCCAAATGAAGAACATCAACCCTAAGTAGGGTGACCATCTATCTCTGTTTGCCTGGGAGAATTCCAGATTTCAACTGTGATCCAAATGCAAATATACAGAGCACACTCTTTTGCTCCCAAAGGCATACCAATCTGGGTGATGACATATGCTGTAACCCTCACCACGGCCAACCAAGGGCTGGTGGTAACTCTTAATACATCCAGGCAAGAATGAGCTCTGCAGATGAGGATGTAAGTCTTCTCTGAAAGTGTCCAAACTTGCCACATCTGTTTCGCAGCTCTTCATGTATAACCTAAGTGCTAAATCACCTTCCCCATCCCACAGAAAGATTAACATTTTTTAAAATGCTTCATCCCGGGGTGCCTGGGTGGCACAGCGGTCAGGCATCTGCCTTCAGCTCAGGGCGTGATCCCGGCATTGTGGGATCGAGCCCCCTATCAGGCTCCTCCACTATGAGCCTGCTTCTTCCTCTCCCACTCCCCCTGCTTGCGTTCCCTCTCTCGCTGGCTGTCTCTATCTCTGTCAAATAAATAAATAAAATCTTTCTAAAAAATTAAAATAAAATAAAATGCTTCATCCCTATGTAACAACCTATACAAAGCCCCATAAAGGCTGCGAGAGGAGACGTGGGCCCTGTCCTCCAGGTGCATACCATCCACTGGGTGAGAAGAGACTGGAGTTACATGCTGGCTCCCACCATGCAGCTAGTTAATCCTCACAGTAACCACAGGAGCGCTGTGAGATAAGCATCAGGACCCTCTTTTCAGAAAAAGAAAAACCAGCTCGGAGGTCACTGTGGAATTGAGAAAGTAAATTAATAATCTGGACACTGTTGAAATAACATGGAATTTTTAGCTCCCATCCCTACCACGCTTTTGTGATGATGGAACGTTTTAATATACACATGACAAGACTCTTGGAGGTTCACACAACCTTTACTTGCATTTATTATATAATGAAACCCCCTTCCCTCTCTAGGACCAAGTCTGTGTGCCTATCTTAGCTGATAAAACCCGGGCTAAAGTATGACCTGAGGGCTCGACGTTGTCTGCACACCAGCATTTGTGTAAATATTTGAATATTTAATTGCCTTTTCTTTGCTGTTTTTATACAACGCAGTGGAAGACAGAAAAAATGAAAATGTTAATATCAGTAGTAATACAATTTAGGAAATGTGAATTATCATCAAGAATACCAAAAGCAAGACATCAAAAGCTCATGGGACATGAGCTGGTCGATGGTGAGTTTATTTGTGAAGGAAACAGAAATTCTTCAGTGACATACATGAAATGATGGACTGGGGTCAAAACCCTGTGTCTATAATTGAAGTGGGGGTAGAGAAAATGGAGAGATTCACAAATTTGTGGATTAAGAATCAATATCAGAAAAGGATTTAAGTGATTCAGATGCAAAGAGAGACTCAGAAATCGTTAGGGCTGTTGATGTGGATGAAGTTTTCTGCAGATTTCTTACCAAGGGAAGAAAGACAAAGGCTAGACAACTCTTCTGAACAAATTTTGTATGGAAGTTGTCAAGTCCCATGAAAGTCAGCATCAAACCTGCCTGCCGAGTCCTCTGAAATATTACCACCCGAAAGCCCACCCCGCTGTTTAAATACTTTTCTTCCAACTCCTCAAGTCACGCCAAGTTAAGCTGAGAAACCTAAAACCCGAGAGAGGAAATTGGTTTTAAAATAAATTCACATTACATGTATTTAAGGCTTAACATGGCTTTTAGTTCAACTGACAATCAGATTGACACTGTAGAATTTACAAAGAAAAACCTAGGGCCCATACATCATGCTTGTTGCCATCATTAGGGATTTTATTTTATTTTAAAGACTTTATTTATTTATTTGACAGAGAGAGAGACAGCCAGTGAGAGAGGGAACACAAGCAGGGGGAGTGGGAGAGGAAGAAGCAGGCTCCCAGCGGAACCCAATGTGGGGCTCGATCCCAGGACCCTGGGATCACGCCCTGAGCCAAAGGCAGACGCTTAAGGACTGAGCCATCCAGGTGCCCCTCCTTAGGGATTTTATAACATTTTCCCTTCCATGGGGCTGTTTCTCCTCAACTCCACGCTATTAACCAGCCAGTCTGTGTTACTCAGCTGTTGTACCTGATTTCCACCCTTGTTTTCGGGAAGACATTCTGCGAAAAATAGGATAAAGTGAAAACTGTTCACTCTCACAGTAAGCCTGTGGTGGGGGAGGTCCCACAGGCCTAATTTAACTCCCTGTGGGTGGAGACTGCCTTCTCTGAGTCTTCCTGCCATGCCTTGTTCTGGCGACGGGGCAGATATTAATTGCTTGTTGAATAAATCTTAAGAAGAGTCCAAAAGTTAAGAATACTTCCGAAAGTAAGAAAAACAGGATGTCTTTTCCAACCTAACTTGCGCCATTTTTACTTTGATTCACTCTTTGCAATTGGTTTTGAAGCAGCTGAAATCCACTTATAATTCTCGCTGAATGTTGGCTTTCTATTCACTGCCATGGAGAAAGCTACAAGGTCAGGAATCAACCTCGTCAGCTTTTTTGGGGGTGGTTTCAGAACATACAGCCTCCTCTTTTCTGGAACAACTTGAAGTTCCTTCTTCTAAAGCAAATTCTTTTCCTTTGAGGCAAAAAGTCTCCTTTCTTTGGTTCCTCCGAGCTAGACAGTTTCTAAGCTTCTCTCTGGAGTTCATCCCTTTGAGCTTTTCGACATCTTTATACCTTACAGGACTAAAATGACATCACTTTCTTCAGCTGATCCCAATTGAGCTCTTCTGACAGGAAGTATGAAGATTAACACAAATTGTCCTTTTAAATAGCCATGCTTTTTGGAAATAATAAGGTTTAGATCATGAGGCACTAATCAAGAGGAAATGTCCATGATGTGTTTGTTAAAAAGAAAAAGTATATTACAGAGCAATATGCCCTTTTGTGGAAAAACTATATTTATAACAATCTGTATACACCCACAGAATGAAAGGATGCATTCCAAATGTTGGAATTAAGGGCAACACTCACTCTTTGCACTTTATACACTTGGGCAAAGTTTGAAATTTTAATAATAAGCACATATTTCTTTTGTAATGAAAACAGGAAAGAATGGTTAGGCTTTTTCAGCATGCAATGCCTCCTTTATGTAAGGCCCTGCCCTAGAGACCAGAGATACAAGAATAAATTGAATGTGGCCCCATCATGCAACAGTTCATGATCGCAGGGAAATGGACACATGCAATTAGCTATACTATCATCATTTTGATGTGGAACCAAAAGAGTAGATAAATATTAGCTATTGAATATTGAGAAAGAAAATAATTTATTCACTGGTGCCACTGAATCCTTAAAGGAATTTAGAATGGAAAGAAGAATGAGGGGCACCTGGGTAGCTCAGTCGGTTAAGTGTCTGCCTTCTGCTCAGGTCATGATCTCAGGGTCCTGGGATCGAGCCCCTCCTCGGGCTCCCCACTCAATGGGGAGTCAGTCTGCTTCTCTCCCTCTCTCTCTTTCTCTACCTCTGCTCCTCCCCCCGACTCATGCTCAGTCTCTCTCTCTAATGAACAAATAAAATCTTTAAAAAGATTTTAAAAAAAAGTTGGCTTGTTGCTGTTGGAAAGGACAAATGCTGTCTAAACAACAAGAGCTGTATTCAAACTTCACTGCACCTTTTACCAGCCATTACACATCAAGCAAATCACCACTTAGAGCAGTGGTTCTCAAAATCTAATACGCATGAGGGTTACAGAAAGACGATCCCACAAAATGCAGATTTCTGGAGAATATGCCTAGAGTTTCTGATTCACTAGGTCTTAGGGCCCAGGAAACTGCATTCCAGCAAAACACCACAGTGGTCCTCATGCACATGGTCCACAGATCACACACACTATGACAAACACTGAGTTGGGGGGGGGCTCGGTTTCCCCATCTAAAAACACACATGATGATGCTACCTTCTCTGGGGTTTTGTAAACATGAATCAGACATAATAAGGGTGATTCTGTTTTTCTATAACCTAGAAGTCAGTAGAGATGCCTTCAGGATGCTGAGGAATCAGCCACAAGTCAACCTTCTCTGCAGCGGGAGCTCTTAGAACTGCCAATGTCTAGTCAGATTTTTCAGAGCATGGAGGAGATGGAGGTTGTATTAGTTTCCTAGAGCTCCATAACAAATTACCAGAAACTTGGTGGCTTAAAACACAGAAATTTATTCTCTCACAGTTCTGGAGGCTGGAAGTTTCAGAAGCAAGGTGTTGGCAGGGCCACGTACCTCTGAAGTTCCTAGAGAAGGATTCTTGCTTGCCTCTTCCAGCTTCTGCTGGCTCCAGGCACTGCTTGGCATCACTCCAATCTCAGCCTACATCTTTCCACGGTCTTCTCCTGTTGTTCTGTTTCTTCTCCTCCTCTGTTTCTTATAAAGACAACTGTCATTGGATTGGGGGCCCACTGGGTAATCCAAGGTGATCTCATCTTGAGATCCAAACTTAATCACATCTGCAAAGACCCCTTTTTCAAATAACGTCCTATTTCATGAGTTCTAGAGGTTAGGACATAAGACACATCTTTTAGGGGGCCACCATTCAACCCACTACAGGGGTTTTATGGGTTTTTTTCTCTCTCTCTGGTTCTATAACCCAACCTCTGCTGAAGTGGTTCAATTTCTAGATCATCTTCCATTCCGCATAAACTACAGAAATGGCACACAGCCTCAATCTTCACATTTTTAAAGATTTTATTTATTTATTTGAGAGAGACAGCATGCAAGGGAGAGAGCACAAGGTGGGAGGGGGAGCAGCAGAGGGAGGGGGAGAAGTAGACTCCCCACTGAGATCATGACCTGAGCAGAAGGCAGACCCTTAACCGACTGAGCCACCAAGGCACCCCTATCTCCACATTTTTAAAAAAAGAAACTTATTGTGGTAAAATACTCATAACATAAAAATTTACCATTTTAACCATTCTTAAGTGTATAGCTCAATGGCCTTAAGAACATTGGCATTGCTGTACAACCATCCCCACCATCCACACCCAGAACATTTCCATTATTCCAAACTGAACTCCTTAAACAATAACTCCACATTTCACCCTCCTTCCACCTCCTGGTAACCTCTAATCTACATTATGTCTCTATGGATTTCACTACTTTAGGTACCTCATATAAATTGAGCCATACAATATTTTTCCCTTTGTGTCTGGCTTCTTTCACTTAGTATAATGTCCTCCAGATACGTTAGGTAACACAAGAATTTCATCCCTTTATAAGACTGAATAATATTCCACTGTAGGATACACTCTATTTTGCTTATCCATTCATCTGTTGATGCACATCTGGATTACTTCCGCCTTTGGGCTGTTATGAATTATGCTGCTCTATTCTAATTCTCTAGATTTTAACATGGAAAATTTCACCCACAGAAGCTGTTGTGAATGCAGCAGATTGTACTGGAGAGACGAAGACATTTATATTTCAAAAAATATCAACAACCTAAATTTGATTATCTAGCCAACCTGTCCTTATAAAGTCCGTTGGCCCTTTCTGCCAACTCTGTTTTCACTTCTCTGTAAGTTCTCTGGCCATTATCTCCCTTTCTTCTCCTTCCTCCCTCCTCCCACTCCTCCCCCTGGCCCTGCCTTCCTTTCTAACCACAAATCTCTAGTCATCATGTATCCAGGGCCATCAGCTACCATTTCTCACCTTGTTTTCTGTCAACCTTTTTTCTCAGGGTCCCAGTCTGTAACATTGACTGGCTTACAGGGCATTTTCCTAAGCAAAGCCCACTGCCTCCCAAGATGGGCCCCTCCCTGCTCTGTGACATTGGAAGTGGCATTGGGACACAAATGTAGATGAGCAGCTAGTTGAAAATGAGGGAGAGGGGTATGAGAGACAGAACAGGGTTTGAGATGAAGAGTTTAGCAGAGGAAGGAGAACAAAAATGGCCTTCAGGGGAAGGAGGAAAGAGAAGACCAGAGGACAAAGACCCTTCAGAAGACTCAGAGCCAGCAATCTAGAAAACTGTCAAGAAATGCACAAAAAGCCATAGGAAAATTGGCTAATAGAACAGGTAGCCACATTGTTTACGCTAGATGGAAAATACGAGAATTAGTCATGCAGCAGTTTTCAAGATCACTTCACTAGTACCAGCTCCTACAGGAATTACATGTGCATGCATGTGCTTAGAGAAGAAAGATAGGCACCCCTCATCTGAATTCTATATTTTTCTGAAAGCACATTAAGTAGCAATGTTCAGGTGGTGGGACCCTATCACTCTATTATTTGAATGGGGAAAATTAATAGGTTCCCAATCCATCCACCCATCCAGTTTCCCCAAATATCAATAAAACACTTATAAAACATCTATATAGCAATCCAAATCCACCCAGGATTTCTGAATGGTATAAATTAAATCATCTGAAACACCAATTACCTAATTCTTTAACACCTAATGAAGCATATTGAGAGCATGTTTGCACACAGTACACATGGAATCCTTCTTTACAGTATCAAATGGGAATTATATTTTCCTTTTACATGTGCGAGGAACATATACATATTGTAAGTAAACAATGCCATAACATGTTAGAGATACTAAAGATCCTATGTAAACTAGGCCTGGATGGGAAGTGCTCCCAGATCCTGGCAGAAAGGAACCGAGACGCAGGAAGGGCCAAATGCTCAGGGCAAAGCATGAGGAAGATCATCAGCGATGATATTACCACGTTCAAACAACCTGAGCACAGGCTGAAGGCTGCATCCCACTCACTCCATATCCTCTTGCCTGATTTCAAGAACAGCAAACCTTTTTGTTATACACATATGCATATTGATTATGGTGCAATGCTGATTTACCCATTGACTTTGGGTAAACGTGCCTATAAATCCTTATGAAAAATATTTGAATAATGAGTGTTTATATATACCTGTATATTTTAAAAGAAAAACAGACCATAGGGAATTATTCTCACATTATCTTATTATATTAATATATTCCCACATTACATTAATTCTAAATTAAATCCAAATTTTAGTTTCTGTCTCTAAGGCATTAATGTTACAGAATTGACACAGAGTGAGAACCCAGCTGGAAGGTATATTGGAAACACAACTAACCCTACTATTATAACCTTAAGAGATTACATAAAATTAAAAGTGCCCTCAGATTAGCTGATTATACTAATATATGAAACTGCGGACTGCAGTGTGTACTTGAGATTCTCAAATTCAATAAAAGTATGTACTTTAGATTCTCACATTCAACCACATTAAAAATAGCCTTTGTTACAGATGAATGGATAAAGAAAATGTCACACACACACACACAAAATGGAATATTATTTCATCATAAAAAAGAAAGGAAATCTTGCCCTTTGCAACAACATGGATGAACTTGAGAGCTTTATGCTAAGTGCAGTAAGTCAGACAGAGAAAGACAAAAACTGTATGGTCTCACTTATATGTAGAATCAGAAAAGCCAGATTCATAGAAACAGAGAGTAGAA
Source organism: Ailuropoda melanoleuca (assembly GCF_002007445.2). Lineage (NCBI taxonomy): Eukaryota > Metazoa > Chordata > Mammalia > Carnivora > Ursidae > Ailuropoda > Ailuropoda melanoleuca. The sequence goes on along the minus strand of NC_048224.1, from coordinate 126,779,907 downwards.
TGGTGGTTGGCAGGGCTGGAGGGTGGAGAATGGGAAGATGTTGGTCAAAGGGTATAGACTTGCAAGTAATAAGATGAGTAAGTCCTGGGGATCTCGTGTACAGCATGACACCAGAGTTAACAATACTGTAGTACATACTCGGAAGTTGCTAAGAGAGCAGATCTTAAACGTCCTCACCACACACGCACGCACACACAAAGTAATTATGTGCGGTGATGGATGTGTTAACTAACCTTCTGTCAATAATCGCGTTGCAGTGTATATTGCATCGAACCATCATGTTGTTCACCTTAAACTTACACAGCATTATATGTCAATTATATCTAAATAAATCTAGGGGGAAATGGGCTCTGCTATGTTTTCATGTTACTTGATTTTGGCAGCTCAAAGTCGTTCACTACAAAGTAGAAGGGCAAGGAGAGAGAAAAGATGGAAGTGAGGGAGGGAAGGAGAGGCTGCATTCAAACAGGTGTTTCCCCTAGCAAAAGATTCTGTTTAAATAGACACATTGCCACCAAAAGGAAAAGATTCAAGGACTGGAGTATATATTCGGGTACAGTATGGGAAAGAAAAGTTGTTCTGCAAGATTTTTCTTGAAAGCTAAGATTTTAAATATGACCATAGGAAAAGGAAATGTCTGATTGGCTTTCCAAAATGTAGCTCTCTTCATCAGGGAGAAATGAAATACAATATAATCTCCCCAAAATCTGTCTAAATCTCCACACATCCTCACAAAAACGTGAATACTTTGCTTGAACCTTTTCTTTTTTTTTTTTTTTAAGATTTTATTTATTTATTCGACAGAGATAGAGACAGCCAGAGAGAGAGGGAACACAAGCAGGGGGAGTGGGAGAGGAAGAAGCAGGCTCATAGTGGAGGAGCCTGATGTGGGGCTCGATCCCATAACGCTGGGATCACGCCCTGAGCTGAAGGCAGACGCTTAACCACTGTGCCACCCAGGCGCCCCTGAACCTTTTCTTTTTTTTTTAATTCAACAGTCTTCCAGGTTTGTTTTTAGCAGACACTAAGCAAAATCAATTACCATTCCCAAGAAATAGTCCCACTGAAAAATTATTTTTGAAACCTGTCACATCTTTTACACTATCTGGCCCATAAAGTTATAAATCCTCTCCCAATAGAAATCCATTCCTTTGCAAGGAAGAATCTAAAGTTCTATGCAGTCCAATCTTCTCTAGGGATCTGAAGATAATTTCACTCTTCTGTTTTTAAACATCTTGAAAAATCCTTACATTTGCTGGAAAGGGCAAACTGATGGTTCCTACGCACACACACACATGCACGCACACACAGGAAATAACAGTAAATTCAGAGAAGCCACAGGGGCAGATTCTGAGGTAAATATTTCAATCAAGTCTATATTTGTAAACCTTTTTTGAAGTATCTGCCTTAAAATCATGGAATCTAAAAATCAACTTCAATAAGCTATATCTTCCCCGATTCCACAGGACTGCCCCCAGGCCAGAGCAAAAAGGTAGCTACCTAACCGTTTTTTAAAATAACCACTGCACACCTCCTTGATAATGTATTTCAATGTTTCAACCTATTAGCCTCAAAAAGTTCATCCAGATAGCTAACCTAATTTCTTCAATTGAAAAATAATATCATTCTCAGGCACAGAGGGAAGAAACGAGCAAAGAATTCCGAGCAAGTCAGAGGACCTGGTTTCACGTTCTGGTTGACTATATTTGCTGTGTGATGTCATGCAGGTTATGGGTCTCTGTTCCCTCATCATTAAAATGAATTACTGGACTAGATTACCGGTCTTTAAGGTATGACAACTGCTTGAACAGTAAGTACCTTACTGGTGAGCACAAGCCAAACAAAAGAGCCATTCGTATATGTACGCACTATTGTATGGTGTATGTATACTTAACTATCCTGTATTTTAATTACAAATTAGTTATATATAACACAGTTTACATAGACAATGAACTCATTATATATATATATACACATATATATATAGCCAGTACATATATATTTAGTACAAAATACAGATAAAATTAGTAGATAGATTTGTTTTACTCAAACTGACCAAGCCTACTCTTTTTTGATATTCCCAAAACTCTACTCAATTTGTCTGTTCTTATAGAGAATAATGCTTTTAACATATCAACTGATTTAATGTATTAACTCATTTTTCCCCTCTGTATTTTCTATTCGACCAGAATACTCCCTCACTCCCAGGTCACTGCAATCTAGGAGACAGGTAGGCATTTGGGAGTTTCTAGCTCAGAGAAGAACCAAAGAGGCAAATTCTTGACATTTGCAACTACATGGCCAAGGATGAGAAGGGCCTTATGCACCCCAATGCTCATAGCAGCAATATCCACAACAGCCAAACAGTGGAAGGAGCAGAGATGCCCTTCAACAGATGAATGGATAAAGAAGACGTGGTCCATATATACAATGGATTATTACTCAGCCATCAGAAAGGATGACTACCCAACATTTCCATCAACATGGATGGAACTGGAGATTATGCTAAGTGAAATAAGTCGAGCAGAGAAAGTCAATTATCACATGGTTTCACTTATTTGTGGAACATAAGGAATAGCATGGAGGACATTAGTTGAAGGAAGGGAAAAATGAAGGGGGGGGGAATCAGAGGGGAGACAAACCATGACAGACTATGGACTCTGGGAAACAATCTGAGGGTTTTAGAGGGGAGGGGGTGGGGGGATGGGTTAGCCCGGTGATGGGTATTAAGGAGGGCACGTATTGCACGGAGCACTGGGTGTTATACGCAAACAATGAATCATGGAACCCTACATCAAAAACTAATGAGGTTCTGTATGGTGACTAACATAATAAAAAAATGAATTAAAAATTAAAAGATAAAAGGCCAAGGATGGAGCACGAGCAAGAAGAAGAAGGATATGCTGTTTCCCCAAGTTACCAAGAGGCCGCTGCAGTTTGAGGGGGTGTAGGCACCCTCCACAAGTCCAGGAGTACCGGACGGGTAAGGAAGCAGCTCTGTGGGGGATCCTGCAGACCCTATCCTCAGAACAAGGAAGGTCTGCAGCAAGCCATGGGGACCAACGCGTGAGGAACCAGAAAGAGCACCCACGTGGACCTTCACCCCTTGGCATCTGCAAGGTCCCTCCAAATTAGTCGGAACCTATGAGAAAGTGGAAACCAAGAGCTGACTGAGGAAATTCTGAACTGACAGAATTTCCAGTTCAGGAAATTCTGAACAATTCAGCTACCCTGAACTGTTGAAAGACTTGAAATGGAAAAATGACTGAGCTACATCCAGTGCAGACCCTGAGGTGGCAGTCTCAATGCCATACTCTTGCGTTCTTCTCTGACTGGATTCTCTGAATCCTGTGTAAGTAGCAAGGTGCAAACTAGACATGATAACTGAGGGGCCAACGCTAGGGAGTCCAAGAATAACCTCACTGTGACATCGTATGTTGATTCCAAATCAGCCCTGGAAGCCTGATTTCCATCCTCCGAGATGCTTAGCACCACTGTAGCTGATCACATTCATCTAAGTGGGTTATGAAGTAAAATTTCACTATTGCTGGAAGAGATTAAAATTAATATTCAGTACATGCTGTGACTTCCTAGCACAGACAGTGAGTAACATAGAAAGTTAATAGGAATTAGCAGCAACAACAATTTTATTTTCAAACAGTTACACCAACCTTCAAAAGAAAATGCAATATAGCCAGATCCCCCTTGAGGGAGCACTGACAACAGTTCATTATCTATGTACAAAATAGATCATATTTGGCAGAATTCCGTTATGAGCCACCCATAGACTTCAGTCCCTAGCAGAATGCACCTCAATAATTAGCCCCAGAGGCTTCAAATTTCAATTCAATGTCTTCTGGTGAGAGTTTAAAACCAGCTTACATAATCCCCTTCCCATTTGTAAGTTACCTAGAACCAGAGGAAGAATACGGTTGGTTTTTTTCCCCCTTTGATTAATACCAAAATAGATGGAATGCATAACAACTCAATTTGCTTTGTATGGTGATAGGTTAAGCATTTCTGATTCATCACAATGGCATCGCCTATCCCCGTAAAGCTTTTAGGAAATCAATCGCATCAGTTAGAAGTAAATTAACACACCTTCTTGATTGCTTTAACATAGTGGTCATAATTATAGGGGAAAAAAAAATCCCCTTTCATGCAAAAGACCCTCATTCTGCAATTGATACAAGGATTTCTATTACAAAACTGATTTTGATATGATAAATTTATTTTAGCATAAAGTCATTAAAACAAAGTAATCACTCTGTCAACCCTCCTCCCTACGCAGGACACCCTGGAGGTTTTCTAATGCCATAGAGCTGCCGTTCCAGAATTTGCACTATTGAATTCATATCATTGCATTCACCATGATGGAAACTAGAGAAAACAAATCCTGCAACTCTGAATAATTACTGCATTTTCATTGACCCCGCACTAAAGGTGATGTCATTTCCCCATAGGAATAGTTAAAATACAGTCTAAATTCAGACCAGCTTTTTAAAACAGCTTTATTACCTTCCTACGTTCATTTTAATTTGAACAAATTAAGAGTCTCAAGGGCCCTTTTTCCACTTTGTTTATCCTGAAGGCCACCGCTCTCAACATAAAGGCTTATCAGAAAGAGATAATGACATTTTCAGAATCTCAGCAAACCCCCTCCTCTCCGTCCCCCTATAAAAAGTGAAAAGTTTCTAAGGGACCAGTTGGAACGGCTAAGCCGATTTATTTTCAACCTAGGTTCTCAGATAAGTCAAATATAAGTATGATAATATTAACCAACTCTACGAGCACTCCAGGGAAAATTTAAACTCATAATTTCTTTTAAAGAGCATCTAATGCCTTCCAAAGAACTATTAATTTGTGGGTAAAGATTGTTCGTACTTAAAATAAAAGCTGTTGTGACTGGATATAGCTGCAAAGACACCACAGCCCCACCCCCAGGACACTCACAAATGTAAATGATGGTCTAATCACACAAGCAGAAGCTATTAGCAGACTTGTCAATTATTTAAAACTCTGACAGCTTTGTTGTTTCAAAAAGAGCTACCCGATTCCCAAAGGGCCAGTCAACAGACTGGTATTGTCAAGGTGGTTTAACAAAAAGTTTCATTAGTCAACTAATGAATCATCGAACTTTACATCAGAAACCAGGGATGTACTGTATGGTGACTAACATAATATAATAAAAAAACATTAAAATAAAAATAATAAAAATAAAAAAAAGTTTCATTAGTCAAAATAATTCAATGAATGTAGTGGATCATTTTGTCTTACCATGACTGAGAGCACTGACTCAGCCATCGTATACTCACATTCATATCCAGCCATCGCATTGAGCATATTCACCTTAAAAACATCAAAGAAGTTTCAAATATCATCCTTGCCCTTAAGGATCTTAAGGTCTGCTAAAAACAAACAAACAAACAACAACAACAACAACAAAACCCTGAAATAATCAGCAAATTAAAATGGAATTTTTAGTTCTAGTATCTAGCATTTGTCATATAAATTTTCACTGTCCGACAAGGTAGCCACTAGCTACATATGGCTATTAGCACTTGAAATGGGACCAGTCCGAAATGAGATGTGCTGTAAATGTAAAATTCACACCTGACTTTGACTACTTACATCAAAAACATATACACTATCTCATTAATAAGTTTTGTATTGATCACACATTAAAGTGATATATCTTGGATATGCTGGGTTAAATAAAATACATTAAAATGAATTTTAACTGTTTCTTTTTAGTTTTGTAAATGTAACTAGGTGAAAAATAAGAATACATGTGAAAATACATGTAGGAATTACATGTGCAATTCATGTACCCGTGCGGTTCATGGTTTGTATTCTTTTCCTTCTGCTGACAGAGATGGTCCGTACAAGTAGAGTTGGGAATATTCAGGGAGGGGCTGGCTTTTAATGGACCCAAAGTACTTGGACAGGTAGAATTAGGAGGCAGACATGTTCCAGGTGAGAACTGGAATGTAAAATTCTAGGGGCAGAGAGGACATTGGCCAGGAAGTGCATTCGGGGGTCTGGATATTTAGGTTGAGACAAGTTTTGGGGTCACATAGAAGGGCATACCTATACCCTTTTTCTAACTTCTCTCACTTCTGACGCACTTTATAAGCAAACTCACCGTAAGAGATATTATAGAGAAGTACAAGGTAAGTTTATAAAACCTTCAGTGAAAAAAGTAAGAAGCTGAGATTCTATCTGCCAAAGGTAACCTCGTGTAAATGACTAACCATTTCTGCTTCTGATTATCTCCCACAGTCCTTTAATATTATGCAATTTGTAGTATTTTTCATAATGCCAAGTTATCTATTGACTTTAAGAATTTTCTGCCAATGGGTGTCTGGAGGGCTCATTCAGTTAAGTGTCTGCCTTTGGCTCAAGTCATGAGTCCTGCATCAGGCTCCCTGTTCAGCGGGGAGTCCTCTGCCCCTCCCCCCTGCTCATGCTCTCTGTCTCTTGCTCACTCTCTCTCTCAAAAAAAATAAATAACATCTTTAAAAAAATAAAAAGAATTTTCTGCCAAGAAGTTCCTGAAGAACATCACATACCAAACAGATTGGTATCACTCTATGGTCATGGTCAGCCAACCTTGAGATCAGCTTCTCAACCATCAGCTGATCTTGCCACTCTCCACAGTATAATCCAAACATTATACTCTCTTTGGCCATCCTCCCCCATCCTTCCCTATCCCTTATTGATGGTCTAATCTCCAGTCCCACAGAGACAACCTACAAACTTACATCCAGCAAGACTTTTCTTGCTTCCCTTTCTTTTACAGTGGTGAAGGGAGAAGGATCCTTGAATAATGATGCTTCTGGGGACTGAGATTATGCCCTTTACTTGCTTCTGCCTACTTCCCTCCCTAGACCAGTGGTCCTCAAACTTGTGTTCTCATAGGCCCACTAGAATGATTTTGAAACACCCCTTTAACACTTTCAAGTTGACATCCAAAAATTACCATATAACTTCATATAGGATATCACTGGCAAAGGATATAATTACCTCCATTTTGTAAATTCTGCAACAACATTTTAAAATGTAACCATTACTTCATTCTTTTAAACATGTCCAATGTTTCAAACGTGTGAAATCACTATAGGGATTTCATTTCCACCTACATCTAGTTAAAAAAAATACACGAATAAGCCCTTCTGTAACATTAGAAAATATTACATCATTCCTTTTCTCTTGGAACTCATAATGCTGTTCTATTTCTCTAACAAAATTTCAACCCAATGTAATGTATTTTATGCTTGGAAGTCTTTTATTGATCACCTTATACTGTATCTCTGAAAAAAAATACATTGATAAATTTGATTTTTTTTAATCGCCTAGGACCGTAAGTTTCTAAGTGATAACATTTTTCTTCTGGATTGAGTTCTCATTAAATTACCATTGCATCCAACTGATAAACACAATGTAACATATTTTACATTTGACAGATATTTATTAATTATTTAAAACAGAATTTAGATGGAAATACTAATTAATTAAGGTGGTCTTTCTTTTTTTGATTAGTTTATGGGTCCATGGATAATATAACATATTGCCAGAATGAACCAATGTTCTGCATCAGGTTTACTCCTGTTTTTCATTTTTTGTGCCTTAAACATTCCCTATGTATTAGGTAGGTAAAAATGGAAAGAGTTTTATTATAGGAACATCACTCAATTATTTAACTCCTTCTGAGTTATACACTAAAAATCAAATAGTGATCTAGCATCATATATTTTTAATCATCTATCAGCTGACAGTTCTATTGGGCATTCTTTTCATTTCATGGAATACAAAAAACAAGGAGGAGGAGGAGAAGGAAGGAGGGGGAGAAGAAGAAGAAGGAGGAGGAGGAGAAGGAAGGAGAAGGAAGGAGAAGGAAGGAAGGAAAGAAGGAAGGAAGGAAGACCAACCAACAACAACAGAATGTACCCGAGTTACAAAAGGATATATTACCCATTTGGGTCATGCATTTTCTCTGTATAAATGTTATTGCTTTTGTGTGGGGCCCACAGAGGCACCATGTCAAATAGGAATGAATTGCAGGTCTTCCCTTCTTTTGTCAATGGGAAAAGAACTCTGTGAAAGGAGATGTGGGGAAGAAGAATCTACTTGACCATAGGAGGATCCTCAGGAATACTGATCTTAGAAAGACAAGATAAGAAAGTTGAGAACCTAGCAGTTGGATCTCTTTAAAGTCATTTGTGTGTCCACATAAACCCTGGAGTCTTTACGTATTCCCAGAAGTACAGGTACCTCAATTTGAAGACCATGGCTATAGGCCTTTCACTGATTCCCATGACATCAATTGTCAAATGTCTAAGTGCTGATAACTCTCAAACATATATCAGGTCAGTCCACTCTCCTGAGATTCAAAACCACCTATCTACCAACCTAGTGGCCACCCTAACTCATAAACATTTCCTGAATCTACCTATTTGTCTCTACCCCCCTGCCCTGGCCCATACTTTCTTGCCTGGAATGTCATTTTAACATTCTCATTCACTCATCTCCCTGTATCCCAGTCTTATTTCCTTCCCACCCATTTTCCACAGTACAGCTAGAGTGGTTAAAAGGATAAAATCAAATTGGATCACGCTCTGAATCTCCTTAAAATCCTTAGTGGTGTTTCAGCATTTAGGATAAAGTACAAACTCTTTATTCTGACTCACAAGGCAATCCAAATCTGGTCTCAGCCCTTCTCCTGGACGTATCTCTGCCACTTTTCTTAACACTCTAAGCTCCAGCCAGTCTGGGCTTCCTTCCATTTTTCAAAGGCTCCTACATACATACATGCTCTTTCCTCTGCCCCCTTTGCCTAACTTCTTAAATGAAAGTCTTCGTTTAAGTGTTATTACCTCCAGGAATCCTGATCCCCATATTAGGTTAGGACCTCACAGTTATATGCTTTTGTTGTACTCTTAATTCCTCTCTCACAGGACATATCCCATGTTGCTGGAGCAACCTGTTTAATGCTTCATTTGACCTTGAGACTATCAACTGCCAGAACCATATATATTTTATATACCTAGTCCTGAACCTGAAATATTATAAATGATACATAAATGAATAGTTGCTGTTTGAAGAAAACATTCTAAGTAATACATAATCAAAACTGTAGGATCAGTTTTGATTAGAAGAAGGGGGAGTGAAGCATGAGAGACTATGGACTCTGAGAAACAAACTGAGGGCTTCAGAGGGGAGGGGGGTGGGGGAATGGGATAGACTGGTGATGGGTAGTAAGGAGGGCACATATTGCATGGCGCACTGGGTGTTACACGCAACTAATGAATCATCGAACCTTGCATCAGACCAGGGATGTACTGTATGGTGACTAACATAATGTAATAAAAAAACATTTAAAAAAAACTGTATTATCAGTATAGTTATCATTCTCTAACACAAAATTTGTTTGAAATATATCATTCTCCATTATCACTTGAAAGCAAGTTCAGAGTTCCTTCCTGATGACTCATAAAAGCATCAAATACTCCAAAGCAACTAAATATAGAGACCTAAGCACCAAGAGTTTGCTTGTCTATTGTGTTAAAGGAGCTCTTAAGGAAAAAGCCAGCTTTTTCGAGAGAACACTGTAGCTTTTACCAGCATTCCAATCAGACAGAATCATGTCAGTCATCAACATGGACCCAGGTAGGAATTATGTTAATTTAAAGGGTCTCATTCCCCAAATGTTATGAAGAGGCTTAAAATAGAAGTTATTAATTTCTGACAAATTCCCACATACCATATTTGTGTTTGCCTTGCCTTTTATACATAAACTCTTTGTGTGACAACATTCATTATTTTTATCTGCATGCTCACAGTAATTAACTATTATTTCACAATTCTTTAGTACAGTAAAAATTAGCAAAAACAAATGTATAATTGGCTTTAATAAAACAAATGAGTGCATTGCAAAAAGTACTGTATTTGCTATGAACACAGTTAAATTGTATTCTCTAATAGTGTTTGCCTTATTAAACTGCCCATTACAATTGCCTTTATAGATAGCATCTTTCATATAAAGTAGTGCAACATGATAAGCCAACTACTGCTAAATGATTGATTTCATCTGTGTAGCTGGATGAAGAGATGTCTTTCATATCAACACTCTAAAACATAAGACAATCACCAAGGGAATTCTTCAATAATCAATAAGCATCAGTTATGAAAATAATTAAACTTCCTGTTAACCATTTCCAAGATCTGCCTTCATGTACTCACTAGTACGAATATAAATACTGAGGACCCAGTATCTGCACACTTTCTCAACTTTAATGTCTTTGTGGTTCTATGCTGTATTCTATCCTGAGTACTTTTATAAATTCTACTTTTGAGGCAGGTTACGTAAAGAGATTTTTTTAAGTGGAAGATCTCCCACAAAAGGTAGAGAATCCTGAGCTCCCAGTATTCTTTCCTCAGACCTTTCCACTGCCCTATTTCCTCATTCCCACAAAGATATAATCATCTTGTCATTTTTCAAGTTCTAAACCTTGCTGTTGGATTTCCCATTTCCCCATACTGTGCCACCAATCCTTCCACTTGTCCTGTATCACCCAGGCACCACGATAATCATCTTACAACCTAGATCATTTTTATACTTTCTCTTCACATCAGCACCAAATAAAATCAACACTTGGCAAATATTTATCTGTTTATTCATTTCACAAACATCTATTGAAAACACACTCTCTACTATATATAAGCACTGTGCTAGATACTAGGGTAAAACAGTGATCAGAAACTCGAACTTTGAACACAGGAGCCTCCAACCTAGCAGAGGAAACTCAATAAACACACAAATACACATAAATCAAGATCATAAATCTTGTAAAGAAAACTAAGATGGTTCTGTGCTAGAGAATGATGACGGAGAGATCTCCTTTTATCAGAAGGTTGAGGAAGCCTGTTGGAACTAACTACATTTAACCTGAAACTGAAAGAATGACATCTCAGTAGCAAAGGGGATAGAGGCACAAATGCCACGATAGACAAAAGAGCCTTGTAGGCAACTCTTCACCATAGAGAACTGGTGGTTGCCGTAGGGGAGGTGAGTGGGAGATGGGTGAAATAGGTGATGGGGATTAAAAGTACACTTAACATCATGAGCACTGAGTAATATATAGAATTGATGAACCACTATGTTGTACACTTGAAACATTAAACAGTATGTTAACTATCCTGGAATTAAATTTTTAAACCATAACAATAAAAAACAAATTCCAAAAAAGAGCCTTGTAGACTGTTGTAAGGAACCCACAGCGCATCTAAGTGGCAAAATCAGATTTAACTTAAAAAAAAGGCACTTTTGGCTGACAAATGGATGAAATGTGGTAAGACTGGAGCAGGGAAACTGAGGATGCTGTAGCAGTTGTCCAAGTAAGGGGTGTGGCTTAGGATGTCGATGATTGAAATGGACAGTCGTAGAGGGTTTTGAGATCTACAGATTGTTGTGGTAAATTGGATGTGAGAGGTGAAAGGGATGAATTAAGGCTAACTCCCAGTGTTCTTTCTCGAACAACTGGGTAGATGGTCATAGTCCTTACTGGGATGGGGAAGACTACAACAGGAAGAGATGTGGAGGATGGAATCCAAGGTTCAATTTTTGGAAATAAGCTTGATAAGCCTGTAAGACAATCAACTGAAGGTATCAACATGGCAGGTAGAGACCATATGAGATTCATGGGTAGAGAGTAAGACCTATTTAGAGAGAAAGTATGGGGTTGGGAATGCCAGGGGAAGATGCAGGTTTAGCTGACAGGAACACCAAGAATCTGAGGCAGAGTAACAAAAAAATATTAAGTAAGGTAACAATAAACCAGGAGAGTCTGAGGTTAGAGAAGTCAAAATGAGGTCACATTTCAAGAAAGAGTGATCGGAGTGCTTGGGTGGCTCAGTCAGTTAAGTGTCCCACTCTTGATTTCAGCTCAGGTCATGATCTCAGGGTCCTGGGATCAAGCCCCACCTTGGGCTCCACGTTCAGTGGGGAGTCTGCTTGGGATTCTCACTCTCCCTCTGCCCACCCCCAAATAAATAAATAATTTTTTTTAAAAGAGTAGTAAACTGAATCTAGTGCTGAGTGAAGTCTGAAAACAAAAACAGCAAAGATGTGACCACTGAATTAGACCATGTGAAGGTCATTTGTGACCTTAACAAGAGCAGTTACAATGGAATGTTAGGATTAAAAACAGAATCAGAAGTAAAGCATTAGCATGTGTAGATAACTTTTCAAGGAGGGGAATTACTAAAACAGGAAAAGAGCAAATGCTAGAAATATGGGCCATCTATGGCCCTCACTGATCTGGTAGTGAGGAAGAGATCAGTGACCCAAGGAGAAGGCATAAGTTAGAGAAGGACGTCCTGCAGAAAAGCAGGAATGGAATCCAAGAACAAGCTTGGATAGGAGGAGGAGGGATATTTCCCCTGTTGTACTAAGAGGGAAGAATAATAATGCCAGTGGGTTTACAGATTTGGTAATGAGAAGACAAATAAACATCTCCCTGATGGTTTCCATCTTCTCAGTGACATAAGAAGCAAGGTCACGAACTGCAAGAGAGGTGGGAAGAAGAGGTCTGAGAGATTTGAGGAGAGTGGACGATATGGAAATAGACATTACAGGAGATGGGAAAGTGAATCTACTGGAGAAATATGATGGGATAGCAATTTTGAGGTTTGTGATCACGCATTTAAAATTAAACCAGGCAGCCCTCTTGTGTGTGTTGTTTTTTTCTCTAGGAATATTCAGCTGCTTGGGTGGTGGCAAGGAGATAGTAAAGAACAGATTCGGTGTCAGAGTTTTTCTAGAAATAAATAACAGAGGAAGAAAGGTAAGAGAGTTGAGGAATTTTTTAATGGAGCTAGTATACTAGACAACCATGGAATCTCAGATAGGTAAGGAGAAAAATGGAGAGAGGGTGCAGGAGGTGATGAATGGACAGCGGGAATGGATTGGAAGGAGGGGCCAGTAGAAAAGATGGTTGTTTGAGAAGGTAGAGGAACCAAGCTGAAGAGTGTGTGGGTGTTATCATCTCTGAGAGGAGACTAATGACAGGGTTCAGGGAGGGGACTAACACTATGCAGTAGGAGCTAAAATCTTCAACAAATGAAGAAAGATGACCAGGAGATCAGCAGATGACTATACGGATTTGAGGATGAAGATGCTCTATCTATTTGATGTAACACTCAAAGGATCAGGGGCTTTTTTGATGTAGGGAAGGGAAGGATCGGTCTGCAAAAAGTAAGAGAGAACAAGGGGAAGAACAACCATGCCTCTCCACAGTTTTTTAAATTTATTTTCTATGTTTCACTGAAAACTTTTTTATTGGCCTTTTGGATAGAAACAGTTTATCTGCCATAAAGGATGAACCCATCTTACTTCTACTAGAACCAGTGCGTGGCCTTCTCTTCCCTCACTCTCTGTTTCACCCCAAAGCAGCCTGTCCCGCATTTGAGGCACTCAGGCTATAAGTGGAAAGAATTTCTGCTTGATGGGCCATAAAGAAGCCTACCTTCAAACACCAGCTGACTGCCTACTCTACATAGTACAAATCCTTGTTCTTTTGCAGCTCAATCATTGGACCTCTTATAAGCCAGATTTCCAGATAGTCCTCTAACATACATTTTTCTATAAGTAACCATAAGTAATGAGAGAATATCCAGTACCTACCCATGCATTCAGGCAAATACATCTTTCCTGTATTGTACAAACTACCTGTGAAACTGCTTCTTTTCCACTTAGCAATGTATCATAAAGATTTTCCATTAGATATTCTTCTACAACATGATCTTAATAAATGCATAGTATGACATCGATAAATGAACTGAGACTTATTTAAGCAATGTGCTTTGTTCTATGTCTAGGTGGTTTCCAAATTTGGGATATTATTAAAAAATGCTAGAGTGAACATCCACAGGCATAAATAAATCTTTGAAGACATCTCTAATTATTATTACCCATAATAAATGCCTTGAAGTACTACTATTGAGTCATAGGAAGTGGATCATCTTAAGGTTTTTGAGATCTATCATCCAATTATCTTCCCAAAAAGTTCGTATAAGTAGCATCAAAGATTTCCCTTGGACCTTGCCAAGGTTGGGTATATTCTCTGTTTCCTTTCTTTCTGTCCTTTTAATAGATGATAAAATGAGGACCCAAAAGAAAAGGTCTTGTTCAGAAGTCAGCATCTCTTCCAGAACCTGGATGTGTCGACATGCCAAGGCATGCCTGTTCCAACATGCGGCAGGAAACAGCATTCACTGCACACACTTCCCCTACGATGCCTTTCTTTCTGCTCCTGCATCCTGAATGCTGATTATCTTCCCTGCTGTCATTTGACCATGTCAGTCCTTTACACAAAATTTCCCCAAAGCTCCCCGGATTAAATTTAAATTCCTTCACAATTCTTACTTCCTATTTACTGAGTTACTCAGACCCCATCCCTAACCTCCTAGAACCAAGTCATTATCAGCTTGCTTCCCAGCCTCTCCTAATCCTTCACTCCTATCAAATTTAATTTCTGGATTAAAGCTTCCAGGCAAACACAAATTGCTATCATTTCATATTTTTCTACTGTGTTTCATTATCTCTTATTATTTTCCCAATTTCCTACTGTGTTTTCCCTCTTCCTCATAACTGGTTTCATTTTGATTTATTAGGTATCTTTTCCAGTCCTCATCACTGTATCTCTTTCCATTTCAGATTTATTTTGCTGGAGCTCTTCAAACTATAGTTTCTTTCTTAGGTATTTCAAACCCTCTATAATAAAATGAATTTTCTGTATTTGTCGAGTTCAAAATTAATTTCCCACTAGCTATTGCTTTCAATAGGACAGTAACAGTTACTACACAAAACTAAAGGAATAAAAAAAACAAAAAACCAATATTGTAATATTGTAATATCCTATCCATTCTGATAGACATGACAGGTCCTTTTGCATGTGCTATGTAATATAGCTTCAAAAGGAAAAGGGCCTTTTTCTGGATGGAAATTCTATTCTTGATACCCTGATAGCAGTCCCACTTAGGGGAGGAAGTTAGAACTTCATTCTACCATAATTTTCTGTTTCCTAATTTGTAGGAAACAAATATTTCCACACCACAATTAGAGGAAAATACATTATCTAAAAAAAGTCCAATGTTTTAATAAGGGAAAACAGATGTATCAATCAAGCAATTGTTCTGCACTGTCGTTCAAAAAGAATGCGTAACATGCTTATCAAAATTATGGAATGAATCCCTTAACGTCTTACTTGGTATGCATAAACTAAGCAGACCTCGTTTTTTGGCTGACAAGACCACACACAGTATGAAAGATACTGGGCCTAAATCCCCAACACATCCTCCCTAGGAACAGGTCTGCCCATAGCCCTGTAAAAACCTCTTTTACCCAAGCCTCAGCCAGAACCCAAGACCTGTCAACAGCATCTCTGCCCTTCTCCTTGCTCTCGTCTTTCAGCACTGCCCAACAGAAATCACCTTAGGTAACAACCATTTCTCCCCTTGCTCTTCCCTTCCTCCCAGCCCCCTCTACAGCCAATCCCCTCCAATTCCACCCTCTGGGCTCATTGGAAACAGCCCTACCAGTCCCCATTCTCCCCCCAACTCTACCCATATATTCTCAAGCTCTTCTCAGAATGCTCAGATTCAGGGGCGCCTGGGTGGCTCAGTCAGTTAAGCAGCCAGCTCTTGATTTTGGCTCAGGTCATGATCTCAGGGTCCTGGGATAGGGCCCCACGATGGGCTCTGTGGCTCAACAGGGAGTCTGCTTGGGATTCTCTCTCTTCCTCTCCCTCTACCCCTCCCCCCACTCCCACACACGCTCTCTCAAATAAATAAATCTTTAAAAAAATGCAAAAGTGTTCAGATTCTTCCCTACTCATACACCCCATACACATTCTTTTTTTTTTAAGATTTTATTTTTTATTTTATTCGACAGAGATAGAGACAGCCAGCGAGAGAGGGAACACAAGTAGGGGGAGTGGGAGAGGAAGAAGCAGGCTCATAGCCGAGGAGCCTGATGTGGGGCTCGATCCCATAACGCTGGGATCACGCCCTGAGCCAAAGGCAGACGCCCAACCGCTGTGCCACCCAGGCGCCCCCCATACACAAACATTCTTGCACAGCATTTTTCTCTGCATTTCTAAACCATTACTTTTCCACTATTTATCACATTTCTCAGAGGCTCATGGCATCTGCTGACTGCATCCACAACATCTTCTTCACCTGGAGATTATGATCCTATGATCACTCTCACAATGGATGAGGGCTTTAGCGTCTGTCTTTCTCCCGTCCTCAAGTCTACATCCAAATGTACACTCTTGGCAACCCGTTCCAACAGCCACTGTCATCTCCCGCCCTACCAGACCTCCGTCATCTTAGNCTGTCTTTCTCCCGTCCTCAAGTCTACATCCGAATGTACACTCTTGGCAACCCGTTCCAACAGCCACTGTCATCTCCCGCCCTACCAGACCTCCGTCATCTTAGACTGTGAACTCACTCTCTCAGGACACAACCTCCTGACATTCTGTTTTCTTATACCTTAAACCTCCCTCCCAGACTATGAGCTCCATCTTTTCCCAAATCAATATTAGATCAACATGGCTTATTTCTTCAAGTGTCCTACCACAACCCCCTTTTGTCCAACTATCCATGTTCACCCCAGTTACACCCAAGGAAACAAACATTGCTGGAAACAGCACAGAATCATTCACGCTGGTATCGCCAATGTTTTGATTTCCAACTTTAGGGGAGAAAACAGCTTTTATTTGCCCTTTATAATGGGCCAAGGGGCCAAGGCTAGCTTCAGAAGACTTTAACTCCTCTATCAGCACTCTTCATCAAAGTCTTTCTCCCATATAAACACATGTTTCAAGTAAAAACAGTGAGTATATGCAACAGCTTCTAGAAAATGCCCTAATGTCTTACTACTCAAAGTTTGGTGACATAACATGTAACATCAGCATCACCTGGGACTTAGCAGCTTGTAAGAAATTAAGAAATTCAGGATATGAAAACCCATCCCAGACCTAATGAATCAAAGTCTCCATATTAACAAGAACACAAAATGATCAGCAAGTACATTTAAGGCTGAGAAGCACAGCCCAGGCCCCACCTGCCCTTTTGTCCAATTCCACCCCCAACACATACACACACACACACACCCTAAAAGTTACAAGAGCTTCACTGGACAGTACCCTATCCACTCTCCTAATTGGCTACNTACTCAAAGTTTGGTGACATAACATGTAACATCAGCATCACCTGGGACTTAGCAGCTTGTAAGAAATTAAGAAATTCAGGATATGAAAACCCATCCCAGACCTAATGAATCAAAGTCTCCATATTAACAAGAACACAAAATGATCAGCAAGTACATTTAAGGCTGAGAAGCACAGCCCAGGCCCCACCTGCCCTTTTGTCCAATTCCACCCCCAACACATACACACACACACACACCCTAAAAGTTACAAGAGCTTCACTGGACAGTACCCTATCCACTCTCCTAATTGGCTACTTCCACCTTTTTCTTTACACCTCCATTTCCCACCTCACCTGAAATAGCCTCACCACTTCCTTTATAGACAAGAGGTAGGTCATGAGGTGGCAGCTGCCTCAGCTTCTTCATCTTCAACCCCTAAGTCTGTCAATCTCCACAAGTATTTTCACCTCTTGCTGTTCATCCCGGATTCCCCTCCTATCCAAGGCAAGCCCTCCTCTCCCTCCTAACCCCTTCAGCATCTTGCTCCAGGAATTTTCTCCTTTCTCTGCATTGTCAGGAACCTATTGGTCTTCATTTCTGATGGACTTCATTGTCTCAACCTATCAACAAGCTCAGATACTGCCAATCTTTAACAAAGCTTCTCGTGATAAGCTCTACCTTGTCATTCCCTTTAATTCTGTTTCTGGAAAGACACCTATACTCATGCCTCCCCTTCCTCTGTCCCCGCCCTATCTTCCCTTTCCTTCCGAGTAGTTCCTCCCACTTTTCCCTGGATGTTGGCCTCCAGGAAAGTTCTAGCCTTGGACCTCATCTTCTACATGACTCACCCTCCCTGCAAACTTTCTCAGGCCTATATGCTTCAGCTATAACTTCATGCTGATTGATTCCCAAAGTCTGCATCTCCAGACTCATATTTCACCTAGAGGGCTAGACAATTGCACTTGGAACCCTACATTCAATGTCTCCAAAACCAGAATTTTTCTTTCCCACCAAAACAATTCACTGGTCCACATCTGATGGGGTATAAATGAGCACATCATCTATCCAGTTTCCAAACCAGTAATTTGAAAGTTTTCTAAAACCACTCCATCCCCTCCAGTTATCCTCTTCCTTCTCATTCCCACAATCTGTTTAACTTTGTATCACTTCATATGAATTAAAACAATGGATTTTTAACTGGTCTCCCAGCCTTAGCCTGATGCCCACTTCCATCCATCTTCTACACTGTGCCCAAATAGATGACCAATCTGGTCATATCCCTACTCCATTCAGGGTCCTTCAACAACTCACTATTACTTACAGGGTAAAGCTCAAACTCCTTAACATGACATGAAAGACCTTTCAAAACCCTAAGCTCTGATACCTTCTTAGACTCTTCCTGCCAATCCAACATGTTCTTCTCAGGCTCTAGCCATGTTGAGTGACTTGTATTTCCTGAATATACCTCATGCTTTCCAAACTCTGCCCCTGCTGCAGAGACTGTTCTCTCCTACCTGGTTCATTTGTATTCATTATTTGAGATCAGCCCCAGTGTTGCCCCCTCTGTGAATTGTTTCCATGCCCAAGCCCCCATGCAGAAGTAAGCACTTCTCCTCTGTGTTCCCCTTGCAAATTATATGTCCCTTTATTTTAGCACTTATCATTCCATGGTACTAAGAGCCTAAATGGGGTCTCCCCTTGAGATGATGACCCCCCCGAAGGCTGTGATTATATTCTCTTCTATTATTTATATTTCCAGTACCCAGATGTTATGCACTGAATTGTGTACCCCCCCCCCAAATTCATATGTGGAAGCTCTAGCCCCCAGTGTGATGGTATTTGGAGATGGGGGTCTTTGGGAGGTAATTAGATGTAGGTAAGGTAATAGGGTGGGGCCCTCATTATGGGAATTAATGATCTTATTAGAAAAGACACCAGATATCTATGTTCTCTCTCTCTCTCTCTCTCTCCTTTTCCACCCCCCCACCATGTGAGGACCCTAAGAATATGACTGTCTGCAAGCTGAGAAAAGACCCCTCACCAGAAACTGAATCTGCCAGCACTTTGATCTTAGCCTCCAGAGCTATGAGAAATAAGTTCATCCTTCCCTCTCCCTGGTCCCTCTTCCTTCTCTCTGAGCTAGCTAGAAAACTAGTATGGTTTAGGTTTTAGCACTTAATTATATTCTGGTTTCTAATATTGATGTCTTTATGCAGTTGACTTTTTTTCTCCATCTGAATGAAAAGCTCCTGAAGGCAGAGACAACACTTAATATTTTCGGTGTGTCTACTCTAGTGCTCGCTAAACACAGCACTAATTATGTAGCACAGAATTTCATGAAATGCATTAGATGAGGATTAGCAAACTGTGGCCCACTGGCCAAGACCAGCCCACTGCTTATTCTTCTATGGCCCTGGAGCTAAGAATATTTTTTACAGTTCTAATTGGTTGCAAAGAAAAAAAAAAGAAAGAAAGAAAGAAAAGAAGAGTATTCATGGCATGGGGAAATTATATTAAATTCAAATTTCAGTCTCTATACACTTACGTGGAAACAGAGCCACATTGATTCTTGTGTGTATTGTCTGTGGCTGCTTCCATGTCCCAGCTGCAATGTAGTAGTTGCAATGGGGACCATATGGCCCACAAAGCTGGAAATACTTACTATTTAATCCTTTATAGAAAGTTCGCTGATCTGTACATTAGAAGGTTGAAGCAATCGAATGAAGTTCACCGCAACTATTGAAATATTCACCTAAAATACCTCCCCCAAAAGAAGAGGAAAAAAAAAACACTTAAAAATGAGTAAGTAGAAAAAAAATGAAGAAGAAATCACAAGTCTTCTATTGGAGAACCCAGTTGCAAGGCCATCCATGGCATAATCTGATACTAAGAGATCACAAAGCATCACGAATCCAGGAGAGGTCATATCCCTGTATCATTTTGCACTGACAGTCTTTCTAGACACGAAGCAGTACGCAGTGCAGGCATCCCGCACACTCTTTACCTAGACAATCTATACTGAAATTAATGTAAGAAGACATAAAAGAGCTTCGTTTCCAGCAGTTTAAACCCATGTTGTGCAGAAGGAATATGAATCACGGATTGGAAACAATGAGGTTTCTTGTCTAATGAATCATTTTTATGCACTTGTCTCTCACTGCAGGATAGGGATCAGTAAAAAATGAAGCTGAGACTTCCACAGCTGCCTTGCCTCCTGCAACACTGTGAGCAGATGAAAGTTGAAGCCAGTGGTGTCACAACACAGAACTATTCTGACGAAATGATGGGAGATGCAAAACTTGGGAGACTTGACTAAGTGAATAAGGCGCCGCCTTTACCTCATTGTAACATCTGTACTTATGCAGCCCTGGCCCCATAGGTGCCAAGGCATTAACTCCACCGGCTTCCTACCTGAGATCTCAGCTTAATTAGGACCATTTATCAAAATGACACCTGTTTTAGAGGCAGGATCAAATTGATTACTGTTGTCCTGCTCGATCTCCACAAACGCTGTTAAGTGCCTATTTTTAGAGCAAAAGATGGGTAAATATTTATCCCCAAGACTGTAGTAAATATAGTGGGTTGATGAGAAGGAATATATCTCCTATGTCAAGAACAACCACACTAAAAAGTCAGACCATATTTTTACTTTTGCATGGGACATGCAAACGAAGGAATCCTGCAAAATCAACGTTTTAGTGCTTTCTCTTTCAAAGATATTGGCTACAAGTAGTTCTAGCTCGTCAAGGTGAAGTGACTACTCCCAACAACCATGGATTTAACTGGCCTCAATTTTCAACACAATAAAAATATATATGCAGAACACTAACTCGCTGAAGTCACCATGGAGCCTCAGGAAGCTCCTGACGGTCGAAGGATCAGCAGGGTGATATGGATGATGTCAGCTGGCCCCTATCAGTAACATCCACCACTGAAATGCTTTGCCTGTAATGTAACTGACAAAAATATCCTCTCGGATCTTGGTTTAACATTTCATTTTGCTGTGTGTAAGTGCCATTTATGTGCATTCACACCAAGGTCTCTAACCTAGATTAGGGCCTCCAAGGACATAACTGTGCCATTATATTTCTTTAAACAGAAAAATATTACACTATCTATGACAGAATCTGAAACTACAGAGTGTGTTGTCCCATTTAAATGGTATGTGTTCAAAAGAGAGTTCACATTTTTTGACAAAAATATAAACAACAACTGCAATGACAAGACAAAACACCACATAAAGGTCTTAATTTCCCCATCCAAATCCTGAAACTGGTCAAGGTATTGCCCCTTTAAAATATATATAAATCCTGCTGTTAGTTACTTCTAAATGCTCTAAAATCTTTAAGTTAGTTTATCAAACCATTTTTAAGAGTGCAATGCCCTCTCCAAAGCTCATCATTTTACACTAAAGAGATGCTGCTGGCCCTACCTTCGCTTAATTATGCCCCTTCCCACGGAAGGAAGCACAGAAGCCCAGAGATGCAACAAAAAGCACTTACTTACCAAAGATTGGCCACATCATGGCAAGACCATAAACCAAATTTCCTACATATTGCCCAGGACTTGCCATAATAAATGATTCCATGCTTATAATCCATTTTTCTACAAAGTCTCCTTGCTCTTCTAGGCTTCTCTTTAATTTTTCCCCCTGGTTGAAATACATTTTTCTCTTCTTTCTTAAATCTTAAGATACTTAGTAAGCAATCATCAATTTTAGTTGCTCACAAAGAGAAAATACATACATGAAAACCAAAACACCTGGGTACACAGCAGTGCCAGAGAAAGAGCCAACAGGAAAGAGAAGTAGCAAACAGGTTGTACACCAATTACTTATTAAAAACAGGAGAGTCGAAAAAATACATATAATAAAATATAATAAAAACACAAAAGTATAGTTATTAAAATGAAATGTTATACCAGGTACACCCCGATGCAGGTAGGGACGGATGTACAAGAACTTTAAGATATGCTACTTTGCCTTTTCCAGGATCTCCCCTTCCATTAAAAAAAATAAAAGAGGAACACATTCAACGTAACTATCTAAAATAATCCTATCTATGCAGTGAAAAAAATCTTTAAAAGTATGATGATTATTTCTAGTAAAAATGTGCCACTTTGGGAAGAAACATGACTCAGAATATTGAAGTCTGCTGTTTCTTAATTTATGGACTTTGGAAATTATTTGACAATTCATGAAGAGATTTCCAAAAGGAATATTCCCAAAATAACTCATTGTTTGCACCCCCTAGTGTAGGCGATCTGTAATAACAGCATCAGCATTTCTACACTTATGTCCTCTGGATAATTTAATTAGGCCAAACTCAATTTGATACACATTTACTTCTCAAATGGCCTGGCATATGGGTATACCTGTCAGGTACGATCAATTAAGTCTATTGTCTACAAAGGATATCTGTGATCAAAATTTACATTTTAAGCTACCAAAACACTATGATGCTTGGAGGAAATGTTTTTATTCTTAGTGACTCCCTCAATTGCCAACTTACAAGCTAATATATTGCTGTGCATAAACCATGCATTCAACTTCAGAATAATTCAATTACCCTTTGGAAAAACTAAACGCGCTCTCAGTAACAATGCAAACATGCTGCACTTAAACAAACATAAAAGTCTACCCAAATTATTTAAGAACACCCTACAAGAAATCTAAGTAATGGATGATGGAGAGGACATTCATTTTAAGAGATTGTAAGATTCTTACCAAAAGAAACTCATAAAAAGATCTCTGGTCGAGGGAATCAGGAAAAGATTAGCTGGCCTGTAACCTTGGGCCAAGCACTGACTTTCTCTAATCCTATACTCACTTATCCTAAAACAAAGATAGTTTATATTCTGTCTAGAATGCAGGACTATGAACATATGTAAAAATGCAAGGTTGTTTTGTTAATTTCTAATAGTGCCAAACTCCTAATCTCAAATTCATTCTCATGTTAAAATTTGGTGCAAGCTTGAGGATTTTATCTTCCCTGTCCAAACCAGCAGTGCTCACAGTGATAGGGCTCTGGAGTCCCATTTGCAATCATTAGCCTTAAGAACCACAGAATAACTAAAAGCGCCTTAGAGGCTAACATTCTGACATAGAAATTAGGACATCTTAAAAACCCATAGGTAACATGCAAAAGGAGTTATGTGTGTCACTAGGATGGTCAACTTGCTGCTACAGAGCTGAGTCATGCCCATATATATTCAGTTAATTGTGCTCTGCAAAGGGAGAAGAGGAGAGGGGACAGGAGAGGAGAAGGGAAAGGAGGAGATGGGGGACGGGCAGGATGCAGAGGGGAGAGGAGGAAAGGAAAGAATGGAAGTAAATGGAATATTCTGTTTGAGCTTATATACAGAACTTGCTTCCATCTGAAAGCAATTGCCATGGTTTAGAGTGAGAAATTGGAGTTTCTCAACTAGATATCCAAGGATAGCTTTTTTTGACCTTTAATGGTAGCAACTATTAGGGTCAGTTTTGTAGTTATTGCCAAAAATTGTAGTGTATATGTTATTGCAACATCTAAGCAATTTTCTTCCTTCTCTTTCCACCCCCCCAAGTTAGACACAAATCAAGGAATAACCTAAAAAATGAAAAACAGAAAGGGTTTTTTTCCCCCTGCATCTATTCCAGAAAGAACATCCAAGAGGTTATTTCGTGTCACCACAAAGTATAGGTATTCTGTTCCCAAAGCAATTGCTCTGGTCCCATCATCCATGAATGTCAATACTAGAAATGGTTCTTGGGTTCCCGCCCAGACTGGGGCATCAGAAAGATACTCTGTGTACCTCAACCCTGCCAACACCAATGTGGAAATTAGCTCAATGGTGTCAGTGGCGGGTTTGAGCAACTGTGGGGGCAACCATATTGCAAAGGGCATTGGAACAGGTTGTCTTGCTCTAGTGTTGGCGGCTGTGCTGTCGGTGCAACAAGAATGCCTACGTGTTATCACCCCAGCAACGGGCCATTTGCTAAATAGCCACTATCACATTTCCCATTGCAAAATAAGGGTGACTCATTATCCCATCCATCTCTACATCCCTCCTGCAACTTCACTCACGACTGATCCCATTCTTGTCCTGACTGGATTACACAACTGACATACTAATACTGAAAATTCAAATCAGAAAATAAAATACTGTTTTTTCTGCTTTGATGAAATAAAATATTCTAAAACAAGCATGGCTACTTAGCCCACAAATACATCCTACAAATCATCAACAAATACTAGGACACCGTACATGGCTACACTCCATTTCTATACCAAAACACAAAACATATTCCCTTTTGCAGTTTAGAGATATTACAGTGCAACAGAAGCTCCTGGTTTGACTTCTTTTACCAAGTTCGTATCTGTACGTGTCACTGAAGTAGACATACACAAGCTACAAGAACAGTCATCCCCTCAAGGAGGACGGACGGATGGAAGGAAGGAAGGAAAAGGAAAGAAGGAAGGAAAGAAGGAAGGAAGGAAGGAAGGAAGGAAGGAAGGAAGGAAGGAAAAAGGAAAAGGAAAAGAAAAAGAATCCTATTGTTAAAATGTGTGAGCTGAAGCATGCTTCTGGATAAGTGAAAAATTAATTTATGAGAAAAAAGGAATGGAAATCTAAGAAATTAATGACTTAGCAGTCCCAAGTGTTAACTCCCTATTTATTCCTCTAAAATTCACTAACACACATAATAATTCTCTATAAATAAGTTCATTTTTGATTATTCCATTACTGATTCAGCCATTGGAGCAATTACTAGTTGTTAGGCCTGAATAATAATGCTCCCGTTTAAAGGGTAGTGCTCAAGAAGAGAAATCCTCCAGGAACCAGCTAGAATGACTACCTGGTATGAGTTCAGTGAGCAATTTTCATTAAAGAAAGTTAGGGACTCGTGTTAGCTTTCACTGATCTTGTTAGCTCCTTGCTTGGATATTGACCTTGTGATTTTGCCTCTGGTTTTCTCTGAGTCTTACTACATTCTTGAATTTCCTCTGTGATTAATCTTCAGCCTAGGGAAAATGAAGCTGATGGAACTATAAGAAATGTTTCTCATCACCTCTTCACACAGACATCTGTAGCATCTTCTAAGGCCTGGAAATTATTAAAGTCCATTTCAAGGCCTTAACTTTTTTTAGCTTATGTGATCTGTGTCTTGTTAGAAAGGAAATCAATGTATTCCCTGTTACATCATAAAGTGACTAGGAGGAAAATCATATTTACTCCAGAATCTCTAGATTGTCTCATGAGGTTAAAAAATAATAATAAAGAATTGAGATTGGTATTTTATGGTTACCCACGGAAAAATAACCTTGATTTTATCCAATCGTATTGTCAATTTCACCAACTGTATTTCAAAACATGAGCAATTTTAAAGTCAACACACTACAGTTTATTGTTCAATCATTTAAAATCAATTATAAAATTTAAAATAGCACTTAATTTATCATCCAAAAAGAAAATTTTATATTATAATGGAAGTTGATTGATTTTTTTTCCATTTTGAAGGGGAGAATATAATCACTCCTTTCACTCATCCATGCTAAAGAGACAAATAACCCAATGTAAGGGACTACATCTTATTCATTTTTGTGTCTTAGCACCCCAGGCCACATAATCTGCCAGGGAGCTTACAACTTACAACATGCTAATAGACATTCCATCTGTCTAGAGTTTTAGGAGGCCACATGCCAATGGCCTCTTTCCCTCTGATCCATGAGCTTTTATGAACCACTTTTCACCTTGCTAGTGACTCTGGAGGCCACCAATTTACCCATGCCCCTCCTTGCTGTCTCACCATGTTTTTCCTCTCTTGTTTGCTGCCTGCTGAATGGACTTTATTTAGGGCATTAACTTGAGTTCATTCCCCAAATCCTGCCTCTCCACTCCCCATTCTATTGCAGTTCAATAGAATTTAGATAACAAAAATCACTCAACAAATATTTATTGGAAGCTACCATAGGCATTGATCTTGGTGTCTAGAACACTGTAGTATTTAAGACAATCACAATCATTAGTTTGAATTCTACAGATGGGAATAAGCCGTAAGCAATGAGGCAAATAAATACGTGACAATTTGAGGGAGTGGTGATCACCTCACAGTGATTTGAGCAATAGTCTGATTTGCCCCACACAGGTTATTTCCCAAAAAGACTTCCCCTGACCCTAACCCCTTTCCAATCAATCAAAAGGTAAGGGTGTCACAAACCAATTCCCCATCAACAAAGCAGCACCTGCTTTCCCCAAAACAAAACAAACTAAAACAAAACATTTTTAGAGGCACATGGATGGCTCAGTTGGTTAAGTGTCCAACTTTTGATTTCAGCTCAGGTTTTGATCTCAGAATCATGAGTCTAAGCCTTGTGTTGGGCTCCATGCTGGGCAGGAAGCCTACTTAAATAACTAAATAAATATAAAATAAAAATGTTTTTGTTTTGTTGTTTTGTTTTATGGTGGTGGGAGGGCAGGAGGAGTGTTAGAGAGACATACCCACAGACACACCAAGAAAAGGCCATGTGAGTATACAGTGAGAAGGCTGCCATTTGCAAGCCAGGGAAAGATCTTTCATCAGACACCCATCCCTGTTGGACCCAGATCTTGAACTTTCCCACCTCCTGAACTGTGAGAAGACAAATCTGTAGTTTACATCACCTGGTCTACTTTATTTTGTTATAGTAGCATAAGCCAACTAATACAAAAGGAAACAAAGCAGGTGGAGAAGGTTGAGAAGGGGACTTAGGACGCAAGCAGACA
This sequence comes from Ailuropoda melanoleuca, assembly GCF_002007445.2. Classification (NCBI taxonomy): domain Eukaryota; kingdom Metazoa; phylum Chordata; class Mammalia; order Carnivora; family Ursidae; genus Ailuropoda; species Ailuropoda melanoleuca. Next base: position 126,752,948 of record NC_048224.1, on the reverse strand, counting down.
ATACTCGGCATGCTCAGATGACTTTCATAAATTAAAAGTTATCAATAGTATGGCTCAGAGTATGAACTGATTGCTATTTAAATTATTAATTCAGTCAGAAAATGTGTTATTGCTAAATATGCTGTATGCTGAGTTCCTATTAGCCACCTAAGGATAGAAGGCCTCCTCAAATTTTTTTGCTAACTTGCAAACACCATTAATAGGCAAGCAAAACATTTAAAGGAGTTGGCAAAGCAAATGTTCATTTGTACTCCAGTAGTATTATGGCTTTAAGAATATTTTTTGAGGGGCGCCTGGGTGGCTCAATGGTTAAGCATCTGCCTTCGGCTCAGGGCGTGATCCTGGCATTCTGGGATCGAGCCCCACATCAGGCTCCTCCGCTGGGAGCCTGCTTCTTCCTCTCCCACTCCCCTTGCTTGTGTTCCCTCTCTCGCTGGCTGTCTCTCTCTCTCTGTCAAATAAATAAAATAAAATCTTTAAAAAAAAAAGAATATTTTTTGATATTTACTTTCTGAGTGAGATTAGTATTTTGTAGTGGACTGTCATGATTTCAGTATCCATACATTTACCCCAAACATGATGCCTCAGTTCTTAAGCATAAAAAATGAGAAAATCATGACATTGTCAGACCACATTAATTTCAACAATTACATAATTAAATTCATGAAGCCAATGGAACAGCCTTAAAATTTTACATCATATGGCTTTGCCATCTAATATGTGAATTTATAGAAGCCTTGGGCCAGATAAAATGTCACAGATTTATTAGGGGATATAAAACCATGATCAGGGAAAGAAGTTAAAGTAAAGTTTCTTTAAAAAAATTTTTTTAAGAAGGAGCGCCTGGGTGACTCAGTCAGTTAAGGGTCTGACTTTTGATTTCGACTCAGGTCATGATTTCAGGGTTGTGAAATCGAGCCCTGTGTCATGGTCCACAGTCAGCAGGGAGTCTGCTTGAGATTCTCTCCCTCCCTCTTTCTCTGCCCCTCCCCCTGCTCATGCTCTAAATACATAAATACATGCATACATAAAATCTTTTTAAAAAATGTTTTTGAAAAGTTTTTTAAGGTAAAGTGTCCATCTGAAACAGATCATCACAAACAACCTAACCGACTCAAATAAGCTGATAGTTTCAAGAAAAGGAAAATCACCACGATTTCTAATTAAAGCTCTTTAAGTGGCAGAAAGAAAGGAAGCTGACTTCAGATGACTGTGAGATAACTGCTCTACCTTACACCCTGAAAAGAAGGTGTCTTTCCTTACAACTTAAAAGCCAAGGGAACAAATCAGAAAGTTTAAAGCTTTAATGAGTCTTTAAATGTGTCTATTTAAAAACGCTTTTCAAAAATATTTGTCCTCCAGATGATCTTTCACAAAACTCTTAAAAATGTGTCTAGTATTATGTTTATTACCCTCAGGGAAAGTATGACAAATATGGTTTAGTAAACAACTACTATGTACCAAAATCTCTGTTGGTCGCTTTACATACCCCATCTTATCTCATCCTAAGCACCACACTCCAGAACAGAGACTATTTTCACCACCTCATAAAGGCACCTGCGTCAGCTTTGTCAATCTCCAACTTGCCAGAGCCTAAAAAAGTCCCTGATACTCATATCAGGATGCACTCAGTAAATGCTCCTGGAATGAATCAATAAATGAATGAATGATGCTACTAGAGTTTCAGTACCTACGGTCACATGAGCTCAGGTCCATCTGCCTCCACCATTCATTCTTTTATCAACATACTGTGTTGAAAGTTTGAGGTTCAAAACAGTCACAGGACAAAATCACCACATAATATTGTTCTCATGAAATGCAACCTCTATGACAACAGTTTATTCATATTATTTAGATGATGTTCCACATTTAAAATACCTTCACAAGACTGATAAAACTGTGTTGGAAGGGAAAATGGAAAAAAGAGAAGGAAGGAAAAATGCCAAGAATTTAACAGGGCAGCTATCTAAGGTGGGAACTTCAGGCAGGGGTGAATGAGAATAAGACAATCTGGGAGCCAGGTAAGCTCTTTGAGTGACTGGAGTTCTAGAATCATATACTTATAGTAAAGATCTTAATTCAGGCAAATTATCCATGAGGAAGATGTATAGGAACTTTCCAGGTGTCACAGCTGTCCCATGTGATAAGATGCAGCTCTATAAGGATGGTTGTGGGAGTCATTAGTGCCTTTGTGGGCAAAATAAAATGGCACGCCAGACCCAACTGTGAGCAACAGCTCTCAGCTCTTGACTGAAAATGTCCACCAAGAAGTCATGGGCTAAGGACTGGAGGGAAAAACAAAAGTGGTGATAAAGACTGTCCCTGCCAAGAGCAGGCAAAGCCATTGTGAAGAAAGAATGGTGCATATCCAGGCTTGGTTCAGCACCAGGAAAGCCCATCTGTCTAGCAATGGACAGCAGCAAATAATATCAGATAGCATAAGACAAAAATACTCCTGAAACCCCTGTCTTTTAACAGATTCCTTCTTAACGAAGCGGGGCCAGGCCACATTCCTTCCTTGCAGCCTCCATCTCTGGCCAGTTCCTGATGTAAGCTTTAAACATATCCCTCATGCTTGTGTTTTCCCCACTTGGCTCCACGTGACTTCGGTATTTGACATTTGGTAACTGGCACTTTCCCACAGGAAATGTGAAGTTCTGGAAATAGCCAGATTCATAGAGAGAGGAAGACATCATAGACAGTCATTCTCTGGCAGATCTCGTCCCTTGGCCCCTCCAGGTCTTCTTTCCACCCTGATGACTGCCCTGAGACTCAACCGTATAGACCACAAATTTGGCTTCCGCTTGGGTTTGGCAGAGGGGGAGCCCTGGCAAGAGACAAGAGCTGGGGGGGAGGAGAGTGGGGCTTGGGTGTTTATTCTCCTGGTTTCCTCTTCACAGGGTTCCCTCGAGCTGCTGTGTCCCTCACCTGACAATCATTAGTCCTCTCGAAGTAGGCTGCTCTACACAACTCTCTCCCCTTCTTCCAGGAACCTCCATCCTCCCCCCACTGCCCCCCCCCCCCCCCNCGCCAGTCCCTTCTCTCTGTGGACACAGAAATGCAAAGACTGTGGCTGCTTCCAGTCTTGAAACTCTGGATTAACTGTGGGTCTTCTATCCTGTATCTCTATAGTGAATCATTTTATCAATCAATTCATCTTGAATTATTTTAATTTGAGAGCACCATCTCCTTCATATCTTTCACACTGGGACCTTGACTTGCATAAATTTATTCATTCATTCAGCTACTATCTATTAAACACCTACTGTGTTCTGGGTATTATTCTATGTGCTGGAAATACAGCAGAAATATGACAGGCAAAGAAATACATATACACACACGCATGCACAGACACATATAATCACAAACACATGCACACACACGCTGCTACTCTGCAGTGTAACATAGTTATTAACAGTACAGACTGCATGGGGTGCCTGGGTGGCTTCAGTTAAGAGTCTGCCTTCAGCTCAGGTCATGATCTCAGTGTCCTGGGATCAAGCCTCGTGTTGGGCTCCCTCCTCAGCTCAGCCTGCTTCTCCCTCTGCCCCTCACCCTGCTCATACTCTCTCACTCACTATCTCTCAAATAAATAAATAAAATCTTTAAAAATATATGAAACAGACTCAGTTATATCATAAATGAGCAATGGTGATCTTAAGCATAGCACTTTAATTCTCCAAGATTCAGTTTTCTCATCCATTAATTAATGTAAGAAAAATAAACCCTATCTTGCAGTTGGAGGAAGATGTAAATTAGATTATATATGTAAAACACCTGGTACCAGGAATCGTTCAATAAAGGCTCATCGCCTCCTATCCCTTCCCTTGTTAATTCAGATTCCTTGCTCTTAGACTAGATACGATGTTCAAAATCAGCTTCGCCTATACTGACCCCAGGAACACTGCAGGCTTTGGTCTTGCTTCCTGACATCCCACAATGTCCCCAAGGAGGAAAGAATAGGCACTCAGAGAATGTGATAAGCAGGGTTCCCAGGGTTGCAGGTGGGGTCTGGAGTGAGATAGAAGCCAGGGTGGAGACACAGATGACTGTAGGCCATGGGGACCAGGGGAGTCGGGGCCCACAGACTGGAGTGCAGAGGTTAGGAAAAGTAAGGCCAGTCCTGACAGAAAATTAGACTGCTATGCTTCCTGTGTGTTCCATTCCTTCCCCCTTTTGTTTCCAGTCAAAGTGCCTCTAAAATGGCAACCTGTCTTAGTGTGCTCAGAGAAAACCGGAAGCCGCAGATGCCCCACGCTTAGGTCAGGATAATGCACAGTAAGAAGTCACCTCTGTGGTAGGAGGGAGGGCTCTGGGACGGAGACAGACTTCAGTGCTTCTAAGAGGAGCTGTTTGCCAGATTATGTCCCCCCCACCACCACCACCTGTCACCCCCACCCGCCCCCGTGACGACATCATTTCTCAGCAAAGAATAAATCAAAAGTAAATATGGTAACATGTTAGTTTGTGTGAATCTGATTGTGCTGTCTCATAGTACCTTCTATACTTCTTCATATGTGTGAAGTCCTGTAAAAATTAAGGTGACTCTCCACTTTGGGGAAATAATGAGAATTTTCAACAAATGGTATACACAATAGTATTTCTCTATTATTTATCAGAGAGGTGGGGTGAAAAGAAAGAGACTTTAAGAGGCCAATATTGAGGCTCAGGGAATCATAGAGTGCCCACTCCATGGACTATTATGTAGTCATTAAAAGGACTGCTTATACGTGTGACAAAGCAGAACAAAAAATGTATATGCAACACAAGCAAATAAAATATGTTAGAAGTCAGCATTAATTGCCCCGAAATTGCACAATGATAATAGTTAACATTGACTTACTATGTACATAGGTTTTATTTTATGTTGTTTGTGTATGTGAATTTATACAGTTCTCAGAATAAATCTATGATTAAAAACTATTATTATCCCCATTTTATGGATGAGAAAACAGAGAAACTCAGAAATTAAGGAATCTGTCAAAGGTATACTGCTAGGAAGTGGCAGGAATGGGATTTGAGCCTAGGCAGTCGGCTCTAAAAGACATTCTTAACCACTCTGCTATACCACCTCCCATAAACGGACCAATAATCACAATAGGTACCAAGTGTTAAGGCCAGCAATCATCTCAGTTAACCCTCACAACAAACCCTGTGGGTAGAGATTATTAACTCTATTAAAAAAGATGAAAAACTCATCAGAGAGAGGTCTACATAATACACCAAAAAACACAAGCCAGAGACTGAGAATCATAGCCCATGTCCTAATCATGATGCTACATGTTCTTTGCTTTCCTAAACTTTCTACAACGAGCATGTATTACTTTAATTAATTTCTTTAATTTTTTATAAGTTTTTTTTATTTGTCAGAGAGAGAGAGAGCATAAGCAGGGGGAGAGGCAGTGGGAGAGGGAGAAGCAGACTCCCCCCTCAGCAGGGAGCCCAATGAGGGACTCAATCCCAGGATCCTGGGATCATGACCTGAACCAAAAGCAGACGCTGAACTGACTGAACCTCCCAGTCATCCTTAATTAAAAATTTTTTTTAAAAAACATAAGGACATTTCTGGAGTCTCTATTCTGTTCCATTGGTCTATGTATTTTTGTGCCAATACCATGCTGTCTTGGTGATCACAGCTTTGTAATATAACTTGAAGTCAGGCAACGTGATGCCCCCAGCTTTGTTTTTCTTTTTCTTCATTCCCTTGGCGATTTGGGGTCTTTTCTGGTTCCATATAAATTTAGGATTGTTTGTTCCAGACTCCCGAAAGGGACCCTCAACTCTATGGTCAACTAATCTTTGACAAATCAGGAAAAAATATCCAATGGAAAAAAAAAACTGTCTCTTCAATAAGTGCTGCTAGGTAAATTAGACAGTTACATATAGAAGAATGAAACTGGACCATTCCCTTACACCACACACAAAGATAAACTCAAAATGGCTGAAAGACCTCAAAGTGAGACAGGAATCCATCAAAATCTTAGAGGAGAACATAGGCAGTAACCTCTCCAACATCAGCCACAGTAACTTCTTTCAAGGCATGTCTCCAAAGGCAAGTGAAACAAAAGCAAAAATGAACTTTTGGGACTTCATCAAGATAAAAATCTTCTGCACAGCAAAGGAAACAGTCAACAAAACTAAGAGGCAGCTCACGGAATGGGAGAATGCAAATGTCATATTTGCAAATGACATCACAGATAAAAGGCTTATATCCAAGATCTATAAAGAACTTCTCAAACTCAACACTCAAAAAACAAATGACCCAGTCAAAAAATGGGCCTAAGACATGAACAGACACTTCTCCACAGAAGACATACAAATGGCGAACAGACACATGAAAAAATGCTCAACATCACTAGCCATCAGGGAAATACAAATCAAAACCGCAATGAGATACCACCTTACATCAGTTAGAATGTCAAAAATTAACAAAACAGGAAACAACAAATGTTGGTGAGGATGCGGAGAAAGGGGATCCCTCTTACACTGTTGGTGGGAATGCAAGCTGGTATAGTCACTCTGGAAAACAGTGTGGAGGTTCCTCAAGATGTTAAAAATAGAGCTACCCTATGATCCAGCAGTTGCACTACTAGGTAGTCATCCCAAAAATACAGATGTAGTGAAAAGAAGGGGCACCTGCACCCCAATGTTCATAGCAGCAATGTCCACATTAGCCAAACTGTGGAAGGAGCTGAGATGCCCTTCAACAGACAAATGAATAGAGATGATGTAGGACATATATACAATGGAATATTATTCAGCCATCAGAAAGGATGAATACCCACCATTTGCATGGACATGGATGGAACTGGAGGGGATTGTGCTAAGTGAAGTTAAGTCAAGCAGAGAAAGACAATTATCATATGGTTTCACTCATTTGTGGAACATAAGCAAAAGTACGGAGGGCCCCAGGGGAAGGGAGGGAAATCTGAAGGGGGAGAAATCAGAGAGGGAGATGAACCATGAGAGACTATGGACCACAGGAAACAAACTGAGGGTTTCGGGGGGGGGTAACCAGGTGATGGGTATTAAGGAGGGCATGTGTTGTGATGAGCACTGGGTGTTATACGTAACTGATGAATCATTGAGCACTACATCAAAAAAAAAAAAAAAAAAAAAAAAACCAGAAAGACAAAAGTCCAAAAGAAAAGGTATCTTTCACATCCAAAAATGTAAAGTAATAGAACATTTTAGATAACAAATTTTAAACTCCCATTTTATAGCATTCCATTAAGTTTTCTTTCATATTTCTTTCTCACATTACTGTAAGAGACTACATACAACTTCATATCACCAAGAAGTGATTTTGACGGGCAATGCTTGGGAAGGACAACATTTCTCTATGTGATTGGTTGGATACACCCACTGCCATTGGCAGTTCTCATCGAGAATTCAATTTAATGGAATGACCAATTATTTTCTCTCCAAGCTATCCGAGCTGTGTCTCATTACCCATTAGCAACCAGGAATTACTAATCACTGGGTGTGCTGAAAGCCACAGACAAGCACATGACACATCACAAAAACAGCCTCCTGCTTCTTTGGGGAATATTGCTTACATGTCGCACTGAAATTGGACAAAGCAGGTCCGTGATATTTTGAAGCTGTTGTGATGCAGGCATTTAGACTGAGATATGAAGGGCATGAGAGGCAAGCTGCCTTTACCACCAACCTCGCCCCACCCGGAAACCGTCCTTCATCTCTGAACACCTGCTCCCCACCCTGGGACAATGGGTCTAGAGGCAAAATCAAGGTGAGGGAAGGGGTGGAGATTAGAAACGATACACTGAACAAACCACGCATAGGCTGGCCCACTGTCTGCTGCTGTTCAGTTCACATGCTATACAACAGCTCTCTCCTTTTCTCAGAATTTGGTTGTATTTCAGTGGTCTCAACTTTAAATCCCTAATTTTACTCTTAAAGTTATAATGGTCATCTTCACTTACTTTCATATAATACAACTACTTGCTTGACTTCCTTTTTAAAATTTTAGAGATAGATATTTGTACGATCTATAGATCTCCTAATTATGCTAACTGAAGAGATATTGAGGTCACAAGGTTAGCTACTCATGGCTCCATGCTCAGTTAAATTTTGACCAGTTCTGGGCCCTCAATGATGTAAATTCACTATCTAATAAACTCCATTAAAATAATTATTTTGGGGGATAGGTAGCCCACCCTTAGAGGTTTATCTAGTAAATACAAGCTTTAGAAGTAACAAAGGCTTTTAAAAAATAATTGTAATGAGATGAGAAATTCTATTTACCAGAACTCCAGGTGTCTGGAGGTAACAGAACACCATAGCAGGGCTATTCCCCAAGAAATAAGCAGTCAGAGATGAGGTGAGATTATACTTCCTGGGGGCTTGGTGGGACACATGAGCAACTGTACCTCCATGTGATTCCTCCTCACTCACCTAGATCCCACTCACTCAAATGAAATCCGGCAAAATCGACTAGCTCACAAAAATGCTTATTATGAGTGGATTTCACGTAGAAATGGTCTACAGGTAGAATTCTGGATCCTGGTCTGATGGTGTAGACTTAGACACTAGTGACACACGTTTATGAGATTATGAAAGTAGAATGTAGCCACGAAATACCACAAAAATGAAAAGGCAGACAGTAAAACTCTAGGAGAGTTTCTTAATGACCCGGAGTTAGGGAATGATAAATAAGAAACTAAAAGAAAAAAAAAATTGATGAAATAGATCAATGAAATGTAAAATCACAGTTCAACCAAAGACACAATTTTTTAAAAATGAGTAGAGAAGTCACAGATCAGGGAAAAGATCTTTGCCATACTTGTAACAAAGGATTCGAATCCAGAATATATAAAGCATTCTTACAAAACAATAAGAAATATCACTGCTGTTACGGACAAAATGCTGATGCCTTCCCACCAAATTCATACCTTGAAATCTTAATGCCCAATATGACAGTATTAGGAGATGGAGCCTTTAGACAGTGATTAGATCACCAGAGTGGAGTCCTGACAAATTGAATTACAAAGGTCCTTTAAAGGGGACCTCAGAGCAGGGGCTGGGTGTCTCAGTCTGCTATGCATCTGACTCTTGATTTTGGCTCAGGTCATGATCTTGAGGTCATTAGATGGGGCCCCACGTTGAGCTCCTCGCTAGGCGTGGAGCCTTATTAAGATTTTCTCTCTCCCTGTCCTTCCATGCCTCCCCCCACTCCCTCTCAGAAAAAAAAAAGAAAAAGATAATCAAATAAATAAAAGAGACCTCAGAGAGCTCCCTCCCCGTCTCTGCACCAAGTAAGGATACCAGAAGTTGGCAATCTGCAACCTAGAAGAGGGCCCTCACCAGAACCCAAGCATTTGGCACGGTGATCTCAGACATCCAGCTTCCAGAACTTAGAAATAAATTTCCATGGTTTATAAACTGTTCAGTCTATGGTATACCTCTTACAACAACCTGAACTAAGGCAACCACCAAAAAAAGCAAAAGCTATTAAAAAATACCTCACTGAAGAAAAAATTTAGATGACCAAAAATGATATGAAAAGATGATTAACCTTATTAGTTATCAGGGAAAAGTGAATAAGAAATAAGAGATACTGAGACCCCTAGGTGGCTCAGTCAGTTAAGCGTCCGACTCTTGATTTCGGCTCAGGTCACAATCTCAGGGTTGTGAGATCAAGCCCCATGTCAGGCTCCATCCTGGGTGCAGAGCCTGCTTGGGATTCTCTCTCTCCTTCTCCCTCTGCCCCTCTACCCCCACTGGTCACGTGTGTTCTCTCTCTCTAAATAAAAATAAATAAAAAATGGTGAGATACTGTTTTGTATGCACCAGACTGACAACTAAAATTAAAACTGCAAGTCTGACTATACCACTGCTGGCGAGTATATAGAGCAACTAGAAATCTTACACGCTGTTGATGCAAGCACAAATTGGAGAGCAACATGGCAATAACTAGTAAGGTTAAAGGTACGTACACCCAACAACCCAGGAATTCCACTCCTAGATAGATGCCCTAGAGAAAAATCTCAGATGTGTGCGTGTGGAAACGTAGACGTCATCAACTGCCTATATTGGGACAATCAAAATGCCTATCAACAAGAGGAAGGATAAATAAAATTGGATTGGATAAATTCACAATGCAAAAGTATAGTGCAACAAGAATAAACCACATTTATACATATTAATGTGCTCAATCTTCAAAAACAATGTTAAGTTAAAAAGCAGATTGTAGGGGCGCCTGGGTGGCACAGCGGTTAAGCGTCTGCCTTCGGCTCAGGGCGTGATCCCAGCGTTATGGGATCGAGCCCCACATCAGGCTCTTCTGCTGTGAGCCTGCTTCTTCCTCTCCCACTCCCCCTGCTTGTGTTCCCTCTCTCGCTGGCTGTCTCTATCTCTGTAGAATAAATTTAAAAAATCTTTAAAAAAAAAAAACAGCAGATTGTAAAGTGTAGCAGAGGTCATCATGCCTTTTATATAGTTTTTTAAATATGCAAAACTATCATCTCATTTTTTGTTTAGGTATGCAGGCACCCAGAGTAAAAGTACATAAATATGCAGAAAAAGATCATACTACACTTACATGAGGTTTGCATCCAGGAGAAAGTTCAAAGACCTGGAAGGATCCACAGGGATCTTCAACCGTATTTGTTAGATTTTTTCCTTAAACCAGGGATTTAAGGATATTTTTCCATTAGTCTCTGTCCTATTACATAGGTATAAAATATTTCATAATAAAAAAATAGAGAATAAAAGAACCCCACTAATGGAAGTAGGTGTCATCGGTGAAGTGAGGACATCACACACAAGCTCTATAATATTATTCTATTATCAAAATATCCAAATTTAGTATTTGGGATCCACTTGGCAAAGTCAAAGTATTTTGCTTATTTCTGAAAATTACTAAATATATGTAACCTAAACACAAAGGTATAGGTCCACATACAAAAGTGACTCCAGGGATTTTCCTAAGTTTGCCTTCTTTTGTACTGGGCACTGTTTGTGAGGGAGACAGAGGCACACTGAGATTCACCATTCGTGGACATCAAAACGTCCTGCCCTGAGGCGAGAGTCGGTTACAAACCACAGAGTAGGGAACGTTCATTCACTTACCATGGTCGTCACCTCAACTGCCACATCACAGAAAAAAGGAGAACCCCCAGAAGCACAACGCAGAATCTAGGTGTGTCCGAACAAATGGACAAATGCTTAAAAGTATAACGCCAGCAAATTCAGAGAGCAAAGGAACACAGGGACCACAAAAAAAGAGTAATATGTGTGGACACAGCCAGGCTGTCCTCCCCTCCCGAATGGCACACTTTTTACGGCTACGTGACGGGAAATAGATGGCAAGGGCTTGTCCAAGGAGCCCAAATTTTAAGGGAAATCCGTGGCTGTCTTATGAAAACCCCAATGGGTTAAATTAAATTTTTTCCCTTGAAAAGTCAATATTTGGATTTGTAAAGTCCAAGATGAGCCAGTACAAAATAGCATAAAAATCCCTTGACCTAACTCACAGTTTATACATTAAGTCAAACCAAAAATAAGTTATCAGCTGCTCTGTCAGTATAGAAAAATCAATATTTTCCTATCATACCATCTGCTTTAGCAGTGCAAGTTAATAAATTTAGCTGGTGAAATTTTCTTCTCTCTTTGGATTCTGGAGAAAGAAGATATATTTTCAATAGTTAATCTAGTCACTTACTATATAGAGCAATGAAAAATGAAATACTATTATTTGAACATGTGAGGTTGCCATGTTCGGGAGTAGAATTCTTCACCACTGAAACAGCAAACCTGTATCACATCTATCACATCTATTTTGCAATACACTCCAGCCCCGTCCTCCTGCTTCCAAATTTCTTGCCCTATTTGCCCCCCAAAAGGGCAAGGGAATAAAATAATCCAAACTCTAGTAAGTAATTAGCATTTGGGACCTGAATTTAACCCTGAATATATTTTGTTTTTCTTTGAAAATATAAACTTGACTTACATTTATATAACTTGAATACATGTGGACTAGATCTACAAACAGATGCAGGGAATTTTCTAATTTTCTCAAATTTTGTAGGAAGACATTGTTATTGAAAAAGATGTGCACTGTGACTCATCATACCATGTTAATACACATCTTTTGAAGAAAATAAGTGAAATGTGACTTCAACTTTTAAACCACAGGCAAATAATCCACAATGGAGATAAGCTTTCATAGAAACTTTCAAAGCAATGACATATATATTGAGTACCTACTATGTGCCTAGCATATATAACGATAAAGAAATCATATTTCCTTATATGCACTGCTATAATACCCAGGCATTAAAAACTGATGCCAGTATTTCAATTCAATTCCTCTTTTTATAATATTTTTAAAATTCTACAAAAAGCTTCCTTTTAATTTTTACCCTAGAGATATTTTCCTATTAGTGTGCCTGGCAGCAAGTGCCCAGTCAGATAAAAGTTCCTTTTGATGTAAGTTTTCCAGTTAGAGGAATAGATCCAAATTGGTAGAATCATCCTAATCAGAAAATACCCTAGTTTGAGAAATTGTGAAATTAACAGACCTTTCTTGTTTCTGGCGTACTCTGTGATGTCCAGAAAATCGTCTATCCATCCTGTAACTTTCCTTCCAGCTGCCATTTATCTTGTCCTCTGGGGTTGTTGAGAATTAATATTTATAAAAGGCTTTGTGTTTTCTTTTTTTTTCTTTTTTTTTTTTTAAAGATTTTATTCATTTATGTGACAGAGAGACAGCCAGCGAGAGAGGGAACACAGCAGGGGAGAGGGAGAGGAAGAAGCAGGCTCCCAGCCGAGGAGCCCGATGTGGGACTCGATCCCGGAACCCCGGGATCACGCCCTGAGCCGAAGGCAGTCGCTTTAACGACTGCGCTACCCAGGCGCCCCAGGCTTTGTGTTTTCTTGACGAAAAGAGGGTAAGTGGAAGCAGCAGTATATCAGCTCGCTGTGTAGACATTAGGTGACTTTCATGCAACCTGAATGTATAATTTCAAGTTTCCTGCAAACACAACATAAAGCCAGCCACCAATGATGCCATACTTCCACAAGAAAATAGTATCCTTTCTATTATCTTTTTTTCCAAGAGGAGAAGAATATAAAGACTTTTGGAGTAAGGACGTATCTAATAAAATAATAGAAAACAATATATTTAAAGAGCTTCAACATTATCACAATATAAAAGACATTTAGACGATACATAACTCTGTTCTCTAAAAATTGGAGCGTCTAATTCAGTCCTGCAAAGTACTGAACTGGGACTCCACGAGCCTGTTACACATCTGTTTATGGAAACGGGAGAGAGCAGGCTGGGAATTGTGGCCATGGTGCAGTCACTTGGGGTGGACACTGCTGGCCTGACTCCAAGGGTGCGGTGGACTGTGGCTTGGAATGGAGTGAGTGGGGGAGACAGGACTGCCTGAGGACTGATGGTGGTGAAGTCTGCATAAGCCCAAGGGACAGAAGTGTGTCTTGCCAGCCAAAAAAAAAAACCATAATAATAAAAATAGAAGTAATAACAACAATGATGATGATGACATAAACATGTGAGGAAGTTGGTGTCATAGAAGAAAAAATATAGAAAGACTACACTTGTTCTCCTTAACTTCTGCTCAGGCTACAGGTATGTGAGCAGGGACTGCTGCTTACTCTGGTGACCCAAGGTGACACCTCAGGACACGCCTAAACTGGCAGAACCGACTCTGACCTGACAGTGGCTAGCAAAGAAGCAGTTCCTCCAGGAAGATCATAAGAAAAAACCCCTTCTCTTCCTAGTAACCACAGGTTAGGTGAAGGACATTCCATATTAGAAAGTTTACCAACACAAGAATACTCTGAAATAGAAATATTTTGGCTTACTTTTATCACTTCCTTAATTCCTCATGGAAATTATTTTCTGCTTTTGAAAACTAGTTTTGAGTTCAGTTCCTAAAATTTGGAGACCTGAGAATTCCTGGGACCATGGACATGCTGGAAAAAGAGTTGCCCACTTTCTTGGGGAATCCTGGGGGGGAAGTGGTTTCTCTGGTTTAGTGTCCTAGGGTTGTATCAGGGATCCTGACACACAGCTTGTCACACGGTGGGCAGCAGGGTGGGATGGGATGAAGGACATGACCTGCATTATCACTTTGCAAGGGGACAGCACTGTGAATGGCCATAGACGATTAGGATAGAAAGTAAAGACTAAGGCATTTGATGAAACCACTGCAGTTACATGAAGAGGAAGTGGACTGCGGAGGGAGTGGTAGCTAGACAGCAATAAAACCTTTGATCGGGAATTTCAAACGGATGTGAGAAGTACCCGAATAAGAAAAATACATTTCCCCTTCACTCCTACTAATTGTTTCATGATATATCAAGGTATTAAAATGCAGTTCTCTGGTGTGATTCCTTATAACAAGCTTCATTGGTGTCAGATCAATTCATTTTTTAAAAGACATTAAAAACAGGATTCACGGGACAAAATCTTTTCTAGCTACTGCAATGTGTGTGTGTGTGTGTGTGTGTGTGTGTGTGTGTACTCATACACGTACGAGTATTTTTTGTGCATTTATACTGAACAAGTTCAAATGTATAGATGGAAATCTGTTTTATAATGAAACTATGCTACTCTTATTACCTAGTAAGTATTAAATATCCACTCTCATCAATTTCGTGAAAATGCATTCATATAGTTTCCATATGGTGCTTGCTGAGGGCTATAAAAGCAAGTGATATAGAGAGTCATGAGCTCATTATTTAGTATCTTTCCAGTCACGTCTGAAGCTTACACTCTAAGAATAGTGTTAACACCAACATATTATATGGTTCATAGAGCTGTGTACCTCAAGCACTGGCAGAGACACTATGCAGTAGGAATTAAAAATTAATGTAGCATCATTCATGCAATGGCACCAAAACACAACTCTCCATAAAAATGATGAATTTTCACCTTCTATATCAATTTCTAAATTTTTCTATTTTGTTAAATTTCCTGTGGATTTCACAAGTAAACACCAATATTAGTCACAGAAACCTGGGGTGTAAGATATCATTATTCCAACCAGCCTAATCTAGGATGGTTTCCACCATGCGAGGGAGTTACAAATTTGAAATGGAAACTAATTGGAAAGCAGATATGCTCTCATCTGAATTTCTGATGATGCCATTTTGCAGGCCAAGCTTCATTTTAGGCAAGAAATTTTGCCCCTTCCATCGGGCCCCAAATAGCTCCATCTACTAGCCACCATCATCAGAAATTCTGAGACATGCCAGAGCTCAGAGTGAGACAGGTGCATCTGCATACAGCCATCCGAGGGATGCACACCCAGCCCCACGCACAGCTGGGATGTGGTAATAAATACTTGGCAGGCTGGCATTTATCAACTGTGTCTCTAATCTCAGAGATAACCAGGCAGAATACCGTGGCCACCTGCCATGAACTCACAGCCATAAGTTTTCTGGCCTGGGCTTTGTCCTGATAGGCCCAGGGGTAACACTAGAACACACACAAAAAGGGTAAGTGAATGACAGTTACAGTCATATGGACAGCACAGAACTAAACATGGTCTTTAGTTATTATCTGGAGACTTGAAACACATGGATATAATTCATTATCAATGTCAGAAATATTTTTTTCCCCACTCCTGGAAAGGACATAGAAGTCTGTTATTCTGAGAAAGTTTAATTTTAATCTTATATTCATTGGGGCTGCTAGCAAACTCTTCAAACAATCACATGACACTAGAAGCTGCATGTCTTTGGACTCTGACACTGGCTAAACGGCTTTCCTAGGCTTTTCTTACCAAATATGAATGAGATTACCAGTGGGTTGTATCCTGGTAGGCCTACCTTCTACTTTCAGGTCAAATTTTAAAATAAAGCATATTATGATTTCCAAGACCGAAGCCTTGTCTTAGAACAACTTACAGTCTAACTTCTAAAATTAAAAATGAAGTCGTATACACAGAAGTGATGCAGAAATCCGAACCAAAAAAAAAAAAAAGAAAAGAAATCAATACATGTTTAATGGTTCTCATTTCTTTATAGCTAATACTCAGTTATTAAAATGAATGAATGCTGACTAGGTACCTGGCTGCATAATAGCCCACTCATTCTTATCCAGTGATCTTATAATTAATTTTATAAATAATATAATTGAGATACGTAACTATCAAGAGATCCTCTATGGTCATTCCTTTTTTAAAGTAAAGTAATCTATACCCTATGTACAAAACCTTGTCTTCACTATAATTGTTCAGCTGTATACATGGAGAATACAATTTCATATCGCTAAAGTCCCATTTTAATTCAATAAAGCAAATTAATTTATACATTGTTAGCATTTAGATGTACTTTGGCCCTAAAACCCAAAGAAAATTCCTGTCATCTACTTATTCAATATACGTATATCACTGCCAATGAACCAGTCCTCCATGAACCACATAGATCCATTTGGAGGTCACAGGGAGAAAGTGGAATAGACCCAGCGACGTGAGCCTCAGGATGGTGCAGATACACTGGTCAGAAAGTTATATTTCAGAGCAAGGAAGTCACTTCCTAACCTGAGAAACAAAGGTTGTGAGAAGATTGACAGCTGACCATTGAGAGGACTATGGGAGAAGCCACGGCCGAGAGGACCAGAGAGGTTTCAATTCAAGTCAGAAGATCATCAAAAAGATGGGAAAACATTTGGAGATGTAAAAAGAACAGGAAGAGAGAAGAGTGGAGGGTTGGTTCATGAAGATAACAGTTTGGGTGTGATGAGTGACCAGAGGGCCTTGGGTGTGTAGCATTGACCAAAAGAAAACAGGCATGTGGAGCATGAATAAATTTAGCCCCATTCTGTTTGGGAGCAATGAAGGATAAGACTGGCGAGGACTCCACTGTGGCCCACACCAGAGGCCCAGCAGCTATGGCAGGAAAGCTGGGGTTCAATTTTTCCCAGGGCCCACCGCAGTGCTGGCAATGAGCAAACATAAGCCATGCGGTCCTTCACCCAAAAGGTAGGTTGTTTGCATGTGTGGTCGGCATTTCCCAATATTGGGTCCACTGCTGTCACTCTCAATGGCCTCATGATTGAAGGGGGTCACACAATGAATGGGTAAGCCACTAGCCCATAGCTGATACCTAGATCTTGGACCCAGTGGTGGCTGATACAGAAAGCCGGCTCCCCTATCCCCTTTATACCTTGGGTTCCAGAATGCCAAGAGCTCCTCTGTCCTTTCCTCAGGATGACTGGGTCCTTGGGGAGATTCTCTGGTGTTTGTTTGGCCCTTCATGCCCGTTTACACTGCCTTTTCTCTCCCATCTTATATTTTTATAGTTTCCTTCTAAATGCTTTTTTGCTTAACTGTAGATGTTACCCAGACTTAACTGTGTCTCTTGGTGACGAAAAAGACAGAAGTTTCTTTCTTTCTTACATAACGTGGTCCCGAGAGACAGCTCCGGTCTGGCGTGACAGCTTCATGGTGTCATCAGGGAAACAATTTGCTAGCACATGGCTTCCATCCTCAAGGTCATCCTGTCTGAGTCATAGGCCAGGAGAAGGGAAGTCGGAACAGAAAAAAAGAGCATCCTATTGAGGATGCAGGATTTTCAAAAGCCTCACCAACACTTAATTTACATCCCACCAACCAGAACCGTTACATGGCCACACCTAGCGGCAAGGAAAGCTCGGTAAAGCTGTCTGTATCCCATAGCAAAAGGGGTAGCGAAATATCGGGATCCTCAAACAAAACAGAAGGAGAAATGATTACTGAGTGGAAAGCAGCTGTATCAGCCTCATCTGTGGAGTCGAGTTTCACTCGTGATCCTCTTGCAAAGATTCCTCTGAGATCTCTGACGCCCACCTACGAGAGCTCGGCCCCCACTGGCACTACCATGCCCTAGGGTGAGCAGGCACACCGCTGTCTTCCTAAGTCCCTGCACAGTTACCAAATCACCAACCATCATCAACCACGGTCCTCAAGAACCAGAAAATCATGAATCAGTCCTAAGGCCTTGGGAAGTTATCTATTCTCTCTATGCTGTGGAGAATCAACTGCACAAGAGGATAATAAATGCCTATGGTAATAGAGCTCTTGTGAGGATTTAGTCAACACAGCACCTTTCCCCTTCCTGTCTGATTTCCCTTCCCAATAGTAGAGAGCTGAAGGGACATCCTGAGGGGGGGCATTTAAGGAGATGCCAATCGGAAACCCAACAGGCAATACACAGGGGTCATAATCCAAAGAGGGGAGACTGAGAGGGACAGAGCAGCTGAGAAACCAAAGTGACAAGGACAAGGCCGGCAGAGACCTGCTAAGTGAGAGATGTGAACCGGAGGCTGGGAGGCAGACACTTCCGGGAGGCCGGCGGCAGCAATCCTGTGGGCCGCCAGTGGTGGCTGTCCCGGCGTTTCACAGGCACGGCGGAGAGGAAGCAGTTAACGTGCTGACCCAGCGTGACACTTCCCACTAAATCGCTCTTCACTTTCACTCACATCTGCGCTCTCAGGAACATACCAGAAGAGTACAAAATTATGCCTTGTACTTCAGGAAAAAGCACACAAGTAAAAGCAGATCTAAAATAGAAAGAAATCATGTGGTTCCTGAGATTGATGAACTCAGACCTATTCTGAAGAACCAAGACAAAAATTGTCTTAAACTCACATTTACAGAGAGCATATTTTACTACATGCCACGCAGCGCGTGAGTTGTTCTGGGTGCTCTGTTTCATTTTATCACATAAGGAATTTATGGTGGAGGTACAATAATATCCCCCTTCGGCAAAGGAGGAAACTGAGGCAGAGACGTGTGAAATGACTTTAAAGCTGACTCTGAACACCTGGAGTGATGGGGGCTGTGGATGACAATTTCCAGAAAGTGGTGCTTTTCGGGCACGGGCTGTGCACCAGATCCTCAGTGATGGCGGCCACCTGGGCGAGGAGCTCCCATCCAACCTTATAACCCTCACAGACAACGTAGACAGTGATCATCCGGGGCCATGTTTTACATCAGGCAATAGAGCCCCACACATGGCACTGCCTGCAGTTACTCACAACGAGGTCGTAGTTCCTTCCTGACAGAATTTATGCACATACTTGAAGATACGTAGGGCTGTGAAGATGGATTAAGCATGCCACTGGGAGTGCACTTATGCACGGAGACAAGAAGATGCTCTGGAAAGGATAAACTATTTCTGCAAAGGGTTTTTTTTTTTTAAACCTTCAAAGCTATACAGCAGTTCTTTTTATCAAGCAAAAGCTCAAAGATGGCATTAAAGATTGTCTCTGTTATTCATTGCTATTTTCAGGAAGCAGGGAAGTCTGCAAAAAAACATGTTCCATCTTCCAATTTGACATCCTCAAATAATATAATTTCCTACGTGGGTCTGTTAATGTTATTTTTGTTTCCCTTTTTAGTTTTGACATTTCAAAAAGAAAATCCTTGAAACTAGCAGACAAATCTTGAACTAGCAACAGTGAAGGCATCGTTTCCCGCCCCCCCCAACATATTGCTCTCTTGAAGGATGTAATGGCTTTATATCTGAAATCAATAAAATTGCCTTTTAAAATAACCATTACACATAATATTCTCATTAATGCCATGAGCAGCACATGACCTCTAAGCTTAATCAATAACAAAATGCTAATTAAAGTTTGGAAATGGGATCAATTTACCTAATAGGAATGATAGATAACCACTGCATGAGAGGCTAAAGGGAATAAAAAGAAGTAAGAGGAACATAATAAGATGAATTTTCTGAATAAAAAGTGAAGTCGGGAAAAGAGAGAGACCTCCATATTTCTTTGGGATGAAAATTGACAACACGCATCAAAGGAAATATTTTTAAAATTCAGAGACCAGGACTAAATATTGTCAAATGTGTTGCATGTTTCTCGCATCCACTTTTGGGTTAGTTTCAGTGAAATCAGGTTTAGGCGACACAATACATTTCCCGTGAGCAGATTTGTGGGTCCTCGTCACTCTACAATATTATATAGATAATGAGATGAGGACGCCAGGGACACAGTGGCAATATGTGAAATGGCAGCCAATAAGGGGACCAAAGGCTCTGGGAACGGGCTGGGGACAATCGTCCCCCCAGGATGGCTGTGCAGATTCATGGAGAATTAGATAAAGCTCTGAGCACAGGGCCTCGCACATTAGAAATGTCCAACAGCTCCCATCTATTGTTATTATTACTGAAAAGCAACACAATTCTTCCTAGAATGCACATTTTGAAGCTTCACGGGATCCTCAAGGAGTTCCACTTAATGAAGTCGCAGATTACCAAGTGTATTAATTAGCTCTGGTGTCCTCAAAGAGTTTATTCAATTTCCAAAATAATATGATGGCTAGAAAGGGGCTTAATGAAATCCCAGAAGAAACTTCGCTGCCCCTCCTGCTAAATGCCTTGTACGCATACACAGTGCACACTCCAGTACTACCCAAGCACGTGCCAGCTGCAAGCCAGAGGCTAGGTCATTACTGTTTTCAGCCTTCCCCACTTCCCTCTCCCCCACTCCCTCCCTTTCTCTCTCCCTGTCTCCCTCCTCTGACTTCTTTTTACAATCTGAACTATCTTCCGTTTGGAAGAGCATGCCCATAATCAGTATCACCCTAAATGTTTATGACATACCCACAACGCAGCCTCCAACCTCCTCGATTCAGTTGCCTTTCCGAGAGTTCAGCACCTTTGTCTAGTCTTCGGTTCCCCATCACCAGAGTCACAGCTCTCTGACAAAACTGACACCAAAGCTCCTTTCGTTTCTCTTATCCTCTGTCTTTACTCAACCACTTACTCCCCATGTTTATTTGCACTCCCTTAATGATATCAGCAAGACATATAGAATGAAGTCCCCTACAGGAGCGTGAAAATGTTGGCTGAACAGAACTGAACTGCCAGGCCAAATTCCTTCTGATTTCCTTGAGCTTTGAGTGGATGATTCCACTCATAGACGCATGAGCAGTTTGGTCAGGGACAGGGGGAAGGTTGGAACATTCTTTGGGTTCATCTGGTCTCACCCAAAACCTAAGAAGAGAGATCTCTGGACCATGGCAAGCTTCATTTCTCTCCTGTGGCTCTAAATAGACACTTGTGGCCAAAGGTAGGAGAGGACCAGAGGAAGGGCTAGAGATTGGGCTGGCGTGGAAAAGGTAATGGACTTGGCATTTCTGTGCTCTGCCGGAGAGAGGAGTGAAGCAGCACTGAAGGATGCAGAAGGATGCTCAGAGACCTCTCGAAAGACTCTTGAGCACCACAATAGTTCTGGGAGAGCTCAAAAACTCTTTCCTTCAACCTTGCCACATATTGTCCTATTTTTCACTTCTTCCTCACCTTACACTCCTTCTAACTCAATATATTTTTATGCTAACTTCCTATCAATATAGCCTTTTAAAAAATCATCATACTTGGTCAACATTATAACTCTTAGTGAAAATATTCCTATCTCTATTTTACTACTAATGATAACAATAGTATTATTTTTCAGGCACTTCTGTAAGTACTTCCTTATCTCATTTAATCCTGATAGTAATGCCGACTGAAATAAGCCAGAGAAAGACAATCCTGCATGGTATCATGTTTTTTAAGACTGATTTATTTAATGAGAGAGAAAGAGCACAGAGGTAGGGGCAGATGGAGAGGGAGAGAGAGAATCTCATGCAGACTCCCCACAGAGTAGGGAGCCCAACGCGGGGTTCGATCTCACAAACCTGAGATCATGTCCTGAGCTGAAATCAAGAATCGGCCGCCTAACAGACTGAGCCACCAGGAGCCCCTCCATGGTATCATTTCTATGTGGAATCTGGGGGGAAAGTCAGATTCATAGAACAGACAGTAGAAAAGTAGCTGCCAGGGGCCTGAGGTAAAGGACATAGGGAGAGGCTGGTAAAAGGGTACAAATTTTCTACTCTAAGATGAGTAAGTTCTGATCCAATGTAAAACATGGTGACTACAGTTGATTACATTATATTGTATAACTGAAAATTTGCTGAGAGCAGAATTTCAATATTCCCACCCCCCAAAATTAAAAAGATAAATAAATATGTGACGTGATGAATGTGTTCATTAACTAGATGAGGAGGGATTCTTTTTTTTTTCCTTGAATGGTTTTATTTTATTTATTTTTTTTAAAGATTTTATTTATTTATGTGACAGAGATAGAGACAGCCAGCGAGAGAGGGAACACAAGCAGGGGGAGTGGGAGAGGAAGAAGCAGGCTCATAGCAGAGGAGCCTGATGTGGGGCTCGATCCCATAACGCCGGGATCACGCCCTGAGCCGAAGGCAGACGCTTAACCGCTGTGCCACCCAGGCGCCCCGAGGAGGGATTCTTTTCCACAGTGCATACATATTTTTCAAATCACCATGATGTATACTTTAAATTTAATCTTACCATTTTATTTGTCAATTATACCTCCAATAAGCTGGAGTTAAAAAGAAATCCTCACAGAAGTTCTACAAGGTGAATACTACTGGCTTTCCCATTCTCCAGAGGATAAGTAATTTGCCCAAGTCACAATTAGAAAACACCATTTGAACCAAGTTCCCTGGCTCCTAAGCATGTGCTGGGTAAGTTACTTGACCAAAGTTACACGGTGAATCATATTAAAGATTCAACTCCGGTGTTCTGACCCCAGGCTCAAAAATCTCCCTGCTGCAATGAGCTACCTTTGCTCTCTATCTTGAAGGGATGCTCCCTTTTTTCCATTCGCCTACTCCTATTCTGTTATAAGAAATGACTCATGTCCCCCAGCTTTATTTAACTCAGCTAGCTTTTGTAGAGCATCTTCTATTTGCAAATAGAAGGTGCTCTACAAAATATTCACATTTTTGGCTGCTTAAATTATACATATATATTCATTTGTTCAATCAACAATTTTTTTTAACATCTGCTAGTTCTGGGCACCGCGCTAAGCCCTTCAGGAACAAAAGTGAGTAAGACAGAGCTCATACTCTCTCTGATGGGAAGACAAACGAGTAAAGTATGGAATGATGCGAAGATAGGATGGAACAACACACAGGAGGCAGTGAGGGCACGGAAGAGATGTAATGAATGCAGGCAGAGCTGTCGGGCAAACTTATGCAAGGACCTGGAAGGTGACCTGAAGTCATTCAACTGTGGGTAAGGGATCAGAAGGAAGAGAATGTGCAGAGACTAAGTGCGCCTCGTTGTGGAGGTGAGGGACACTGGTCCTACACAGGATGACAGGTCTGCAGTGTAGCAGGGCTGAGAGATGAGCTCCTGTGTGTGTGCGCAGGGTGGGCACCGGCGTATAGGGTCGTTGGAAGCACCCAAAGTCTTTATGCTGAGACTGACTTGAACAAAGTTGCATTTTGGAAAGATCACTCTGGCAGTGAGATGGAGACCAGGCTAGAAGTGGGCAAGTCTAGAGGCAGGGAGACCAGCCAGAAGTCACTCTGAATGGTGATGGCATGGACTGGGGAGGGGGCAGTAGGAGGCAGTGAGGTGGACAGACCTGAGAAGTTTTGGGGAAAGAGAGTCATAGATGTAGACTGGATACAAGAATGAAAAGAGGAATCAAGAATGAGGCCTAGGCTTCGGGCTTGATGGCGAGGCCACACCAATGGCTTCTCATCACCCTTGGACCACATCTACTGCAGCCTTCAAAGCCCATCGTGTCTGGGTCCCAGCCACCTCTGCAACCCCACCTAGCTTGGTGTCACTCACCAGACTGCCCCGC
Organism: Ailuropoda melanoleuca; assembly: GCF_002007445.2. Classification (NCBI taxonomy): domain Eukaryota; kingdom Metazoa; phylum Chordata; class Mammalia; order Carnivora; family Ursidae; genus Ailuropoda; species Ailuropoda melanoleuca. Next base: position 126,729,283 of record NC_048224.1, on the reverse strand, counting down.
TGCATTCCCCTGCTTACCTCAAGCTTGTCCCCACCTTCACCTCTTCTCACCTACTGTTCCCTGTACCCGAAGTAGATGTTCTCCAGATTCACATTGCTCGTTCCTTCTTGTCCATCAGGTCCCTCCAGAAATGTCACCTCCTCAAGAGACCTTCCTTGACCACTAAATCTGCTTTTTCAATTTTTATTTGATGGCACTTCTCATGATCTGCACTTAGTTTCTTTGTTATTTACTACCTGCTATCTCCCTACTTCTAAGTGAAAGCGAGAAGCCTGTTTGTTCATTGCTGAATCTCTAACAGCTCAAGCAGCACCTAGCGTATGGTGAGTACTCAGTCAATATGTGCTGAGTGAATAAATTAATGAATAAGTGAGTGAGTGCATGAATGAGTGGGGAACTCATAGGGACAGGAAGCTTGGGACGCACGAAGAGTTCAAATTTTGACATGAGGTACAAGATGGGTATTACCAATAAAAGCATAGTTACCATCTAGAAGGTACTTAATATGCAGCTCAGAACAGACTCTGTGTCCAAGAACGGATTCAGTCATCCATCAACAGATGGAAACTGAAGCTCTGGGACTGAAGGAAAATGGCCAGGCAGAGAGTAAAACAAAGAAGACAAGGGAGCTGGCACCTAGAACAGTATCTGGCACACGGTAAATACTTAATAAGTATTTATTGCACAAATCAACAAATGAATGGATGGATAAGTTACAGTTACTTGCACACACATCTGATCCTATAAAACACTATATAAGTTTCATTTGGACATCAAGTTTGGACCATTTATCTTTTTAACACTTACACTCCACTACATGGTTCGATAAATGCCAGCTGAGGGAATACACAAGATGTTATAAATTTTTATCACCTAATTTATCTCGTAACATCTAGGGTCCAGAAGATCTGGGTCAATGTGGGGTAGCCTGCATCACTGCTCACAAGTATCCATTTTCCCCTCTTGCCCCTGACCTACCCCTGCCCTGTGAGACTGGCCATGTGATTTGCTTCAGCCAGTGGCCTGTGAGCAGACAGGAAATATGACACATCAAGTCATGGCTTCAAATCCAACTGTGTACTCAATTCGGCTTCTTGAGTTCACTCTCACTGCCAGGAGCTGTCCCAGATAGGAGCTGCTCCTTTCGGTCTGCGTTCCAGAATGATAACACAAATGGAACAGACCCACAGTAATTCAGCAGCCTGGACATCCAGATGGTATGATATACAGACCCACAGGCCATCCACCACAGCCACAAGTAACATGAGCAAGAAACACATTTTTGCTAGTGTAAGCCACCAAGATTTGAGCTTTATCACTGCAGCAGAAGTTGACTGATTCTTGGATCCCCAGAAGACACCGAAGGCCTCTGGGATGAAAGTAAGGGAGTGCAGACCTCAAAGACAAGGTCTTCCTAGTCAAATTCCACACCAAACAACTCTCGAGAGACAGACCTACATGCCTTCCTGAAGAGAGTCGAGACAAGAGGAGGTGATTTACATCTTATGTAACGGCATATGTCCAGCTGAAAACTAAAGGATGAATCCTCCAGGGATTTATATTTATTATTAAATGAGAATTGATTGAATTTGCTATTATAGACTCTATTATGACCTACATGGTCTATTTTGCCATCTTGTATTCAGCTCCCAGTCACTACGTCTGTCTTGAATGTTTTCAGTTTTAAGCCTATAGTTCTTAAGCTCCTCTGAAAGAAAACTCAATAAAACTATAAACATAAAGGAGCATTAAAATTACAGTAATGATAATAAAAGTAATCAATTTTCATTTCTTTTACAGTCCTATAATTCCTATGGATTTAATCAAGTCATGGAATTTTATTTATAGAAAATTATAGGTGAAGAAAAATAAACTGAAACACATTTTTTTCCATTCTTGCTTGATCAAAATGAGTCCCTCAAATAAGACGATATAAATACCTGTATTAAGAAGTTTATCCTTGCTGGCTATAGCTACGTATTTTTTTTAATGATGTGACAATATGGGTGTTAATATTTGTATCAAAAAATTAAACAAAATATAAACTAGTTATACTGGGAGAAAGCTTTTAAATTAGCATGCAAAGTAACCTAGACTCTCATATCCATATTCTTTAATGACAATTACAGGACAATAAGTATTCTAAAGGCAGTCATCTGATAACAATAACAATTACATATTGATGCCTATAATGATAAAGTAAACATACAAAGAAAATAAGCTAAGGATTACTTTGCAGGATTCATAGTTTATAGAGGAAGAGAAATGCCATTTTGAACAATAATATGCCAGACACAGTACAAGGCACTTTATATATATTTCTTTGCATTGACAATATCTAAATAAGAAGCATGTGTGTTATCTCTGTTTTACTGACAAGGAAAATGGCTCAGAAAAGATTTTAAGGTTTCAGTCTTGGTAGTTTATAGGTTTCCAGGAAGGCCTCCATCTCTTCCAGATTGCTTAGTTTTTTGGC